>NC_080488.1:9563125-9863750 GCF_030265055.1 Doryrhamphus excisus | reverse complement strand
ACAACCAGGTGCTGCCATTGTTCATGTTGATGGTGATTCATGGTAACGGTAATTAAGCGTGGAGAGAAATCCGAACATTTATGTGTTTTGATCTGACAAATATAGTAGCTTTGATCAAGTTTAAAATTACTACAGCTTATTACAGTAAACCTCGGATATATCGGACTCTGATATATCGGAAATTCGCTCACAACGGACAGATAAAAAAGAACCAATTTTTCTGTAATGCATTTCCAATAAAAATTCATTGCATATATCGGATTTTTTATAACGGATTTCACCTATTCCGGACCAAATCTCCAGTCCCGTTCCAATGCATTTCCATTAAATTTCCCTCGCATATATCGGATGGCCGCATCGTGGCGCTCCGATTCGCCGAATCGTGACAGGCCGCTATACGACGTCATTTGCAGCGTTTGCAGCGTTGCCTGCGCGTCCAGGTACATTGGAAACATAGTCAAGGAAGTGCCTTTTTATAACGGATAAAATCCGATTTACGCATATACCGGATATAAATCCGATATATGCGTAAAACGGACATTTTCCGGTATACGCATATAACAGATTTCGCTTATATCGGACAAAACCAGTGGGAACAATTGAATCCGATATATCCGAGGTTTACTGTACTCGCTAAGATTGTGTGACGTTATATACCGACAGACTAAAAACATTGTTTGAACTTAAGTTCCCAGAAAATGTTTAAACTCCAAGTCATACGACATAAGAAGAATAAATTGTTAGCTCGCCAAAGGACGTATGATTGAAGGTTGCTGGTTTGCTCTTCATTTCATTCATTATTATCCATTCATTTGTTTTTATGTGTGTGTTTAGTCTCCCTCTCTGAAGTCCTTTCTCCATCCCAGGTTCCCGGCTCCATTTTTAACCAGTGTGGATCCAGTCGAAGCTCATTACAACGTCTCAGCACGATTCAACTTCATTAGAACGACTCCAGCAATCAAAATGCATTTCTCTGATACTATTATTATGTTATATGGGTCAACTCGGGAATCACAAATGAGAGAAGAGGGAAGAAGGAGGATAAACAGAAAAGCAAAAGAAGCCAGCCATCTTAATATTCAATTCTCCAATGAAAGTTAATCTTTTCCCAGCAAGGGATTGTTTTGTGCCAGCGGGGGTTCATAGCAACACCATGAAACGCATCTTGGACCATCATTTGCACATTACTTGCAATTTTGAAGGCAGGAAGAACCCTGTGTGTCACGGTAAACTGTCTTTAGAGACATCCCTTTTCGCTAATTGGGTATGTATCCTCATTCAACCCGTCTCCTCCATCTTCATCTCCAAAGTCTTGGCTCAACAGCTTACAATAACTGTTTAAATGATCAGACATTCTCCTTATTCATGCTAAAATGCGACTACTGACTACTGTTCCGTTCCTCTTTTGTTATTCTCAAATCAGCCCGACTATAATTTATACAACAAACCAGGCCCTTTAGTCCCTTTTTATTTGCTACCAGTGTCCTTGTAATGAGCAGATGACACAAGTTTACAACCTAATTTACCAGAATACTGCTTCGGATTAGTTGCTCCGCAGAAGTTTTCCTTTTTTTTTTAATCTACTGTCTGTATCCCGCGTCCTCATTAGTCGAACCACATGTGACCGTGTGACTCATCCTTTAGTAATTACACTTCCTGACTGGGTTACAATTGTGCCAATTTAATGCTTTGTTCTGTTTTTTTTTTTTTTTTTTTTTGCTTCTTAGCTTTTATTTGCCATATTTAATATGTAAATCCCAGGGACAACACCCCATGACAGATTATCCCACTGACACCGATTTCAATTACTTAGACATTTGACTTACTGAAACCACAAGCAAGTTTAGAATGCCGGACGTGTCGCATGACAACATTTATAATTTTCACTTTTTCCTAATGACACTCCAAGTGTTAAGTGATTCCACAAGGATAACCACAAAAAAAGTTAGTCTCAAACACGCGGCCCGCGTGCCAAATGTGGCCCGCAGGACACTAGTTTGAGGCCCCCGCCTTGATATGACAGTTTAATGTTTGATATGGATGCTGTATGGTATCATGTACCCAGAAAAAATCATTACGTTTGATTAATGTTCATGTTAAAGGTTAAATAACTGTTAATAGTTATCCTCTCTATCCGTGTGGAAGTGGTAAGTTTTTGTCTATTTAATTTTAAAGGAAATAACTTGAAGGCTACCGTTTAAAGGTCGCTAGCTCTCTAGTTTGCGAGTTAGCATGTGTCTCAAGACCCTGCAGTTGCGCAATATGTTGTAAATATGCGTCACACGTTCCAGGCATGCACGCTCCAAGCCCAATACCCAATACCCACCACACTGGCTTACCTCGTCTCACAAGTATACCAGTATGCAGTAGGCTACATATTTAAATATTGCCCTGTGATTGGCTGGATGTACCTCAGCTGGGATAGGCTCCAGCATACTCCCGCAACCCTAGTGAGGATAAGCGGCATAGAAAATATAGATGGATATTTACATATGTATAACTTCTTAAAAACATTTGTACCAAAAAGAAAAAAACAATGGAGGTTGGCGGGGGGGGGGGGGGGGGGGGGGGGGGTGCCTTGGTTAACAGCCGAGACTAGCGATCTTGCAATCAAAAAGGTTGGTGCCTGCTGTTCTACGTGAAAATCATTCTAGTGTGGTTAATTTCAATAATCAGTCCTTGTTGTTGTTGGAGATTATTTCTATTTGTTTTTTTTTTTTTGTTTTTTTTTTTTCTATCTTCAAGGACGTCAGCCATGTTCCCCGCTGCCAGCAAATTAACCTCTTATCTAGACACCGTCAAAACAAACTAATGTAGATGGATTATACTCACATGCCCCCGATGCTCGACATCAAAAACATGAGCGAATGTCAAACTGTTTATTGAACCATCGGTGACTTGAGTGCGGACCAAGGACAGGAGTTGTCCCCGCAAGACATCGGACACTGCGGAGTTAGTCAGCTGAACGAGATGTTGAATGTCTGATGAGCAAACTGAGCTGTTGATCGGTTGGTAAGCCGAGATGCCAACGTTTGACCTCTCTAGTACTGCTTTACTTTCAAAGGTTTACTACTCGTACTTTATTTTACCTTGGTTAATGTATATTTACATTGGATAATTATAGTTAAGAATGTTGTGTGTAGTTCATAAGGGTTTTGTGATGGCAACAAATGAAGATACCACTGCATCCTCCCATAGTCCCCGTCCCTGGGGGTGTATCCATATACTGCATATACACCGGAAGTAGCTTCATGAAACATATTTACAGTTAAATAATAATGTTACAACAATTTTTTAATAGATGTGTCTGCACCTACTTCACCAAAACAAATTCCTTGTATGTGTTTGATCATACCTGGCAATAAAAAAAATCTGATTTTGAACAAGGGCGGCACGGTGGACGAGTGGTTAGCATGCAGCCCTCACAGTTAGGAGACCAGGGTTCAATTCCACCCTCGACCCACCATCTCTGTGTGGAGTTTGCATGTTCTCCGGGTAGTCCGGTTTCCTCCCACATTCCAAAAACATGCTAGTTTAATTAGCGACTCCAAATTGTCCATAGGTATGAATGTGAGTGTGAATGGTTGTTTGTCTATATGTGCCCTGTGATTGGCTGGCCATCAGTCCAGATGATTCTGAACAAAAAAAACATGCTAGGTTAATTAGCGACTCCAAATTGTCCATAGGTATGAATGTGAGTGTGAATGGTTGTTTGCCTATATGTGCCCTGTGATTGGCTGGCCACCAGTCCAGATGATTCTGAACAAAAAAAAACATGCTAGGTTAATTGGCAACTGCAAATTGTCCATAGGTATGAATGTGAGTGTGAATGGTTGTTTGTCTATATGTGCCCTGTGATTGGCTGGCCACCAGTCCAGATGATTTTGAACAAAAAAAAACATGCTAGGTTAATTAGCGACTCCAAATTGTCCATAGGTATGAATATGAGTGTGAATGGTTGTTTGTCGATATGTGCCCTGTGATTGGCTGGCCACCAGTCCAGATGATTCTGAACAAAAAAAAAACATGCTAGGTTAATTAGCGACTCCAAATTGTCCATAGGTATGAATGTGAGTGTGAATGGTTGTTTGTCGATATGTGCCCTGTGATTGGCTGGCCACCAGTCCAGATGATTCTGAACAAAAAAAAACATGCTAAGTTAATTAGCGACTCCAAATTGTCCATAGGTATGAATATGAGTGTGCATGGTTGTTTGTCCATATGTGCCCTGTGATTGGCTGGCCATCAGTCCAGATGATTCTGAACAAAAAAAACATGCTAGGTTAATTAGCGACTCCAAATTGTCCATAGGTATGAATGTGAGTGTGAATGGTTGTTTGTCTATATGTGCCCTGTGATTGGCTGGCCACCAGTCCAGATAATTCTGAACAAAATATTAGCATGTACAACATTGAATCAGATTCAAATATATTTTGTTCCCATTTAACAAAATTTGACAAAGTACAATAATACTTTGTTGCAGTGCTAGACAATCAGATGTCTATGAAATTGATCCTCTTTTCTTTTCCGACAGGATTATATTGAATATTCATTGGTCCTTATCCAGGGTCCTTATGAATCATTCCTCCTTATCCTTTATCTTCCCACATAAAGAGTGAATCCGTAAATGCCTGTTTAGAGCACAAAGTAATTTTCTCTTTCTGTAATAAAGTACCACTGAGGAGTTTTGTAGGTTGATGATGTTGATGAAGTCGTCAAGGTCGAGCATGATTTCAAATATTACTTTTTGTTAGCATGCGGGGGCCTTTAAATCTCAGTGGTGAAATATTTATTACTTTTTGGGGGGATAATGATGCTTGAACTCCTCGTTACCATGGTATCTCAACTTTGTCCGATTTCTATTAAGAGCAACTTTATTTACGACCTTAACCCTTAATCTGTTGTTAATTGATGGACGACAAAGTCTCAAGGAAGCATCACTGTCCATTTCCTTTTCATTTTTTTTTATAATTAATTCATGTTACTTTTCGCAATTAATCAAAAAACTAAAAGTGGATTTCCATCCGGACTTTGCACATTATTAGCCACATAATAATTCACTAAGGAAGGAATCACAACTTTAGGTAGCAGAGATGAGGATGCTGAGGTTCTCATTGGGAGTGACCAGGATGGATAGGATCAGGAATGAGTACATCACAGGGACATTACCTGTTAGAGGCCTTGGAGATAAAGTCAGAGAGGCCAGACTGAGATGTAGTTTATGGATGTAGTGAAGGAGGGTACTTCACTAAATCCATAAACCTCCTCTTTGGTCTTCCTCTACACCTCCTACCTGGCAGCATCCTTCGACCAATATATTCACTATCTCTCCTCTGGACATGCCCCAACCATCTCAGTCTGGCCTCTCTGACTTTATCTCCAAGGCCTCTAACATGTGATGTACCAGTTCCTGATCCTATCTATCATGGTCACTCCCAATGAGAACATCAGTATCGTCATCTCTGCTACCTAAAGTTGTGGTTCCTTCCTTAGCTGAAACTCTTCTATCACACATCACGCTTGACATTTTTCTCCACCCGTTCCATCCCGCCTGCATACGTTTCTTCAACGTCTTTTCACAATCTCCATTGACACCAAGTACTTAAAAATACTCCACCTCGCCTCTTGTACTTTTACATAATATATCATAATGTACATATGTTTTTCTGATGTGTAGAAGATCTTTAAGCTACGGCGCATACTCAACAATCGTTTCTCCAACACCCCAGGCGTTGGTTGCTGGTCTTGCGATACATGGTGCATGTCTCCACAATCGATTAATCGAAGGATTTATGGCTGATTCTTATCAATCCAGGATGCTGCTAGCGATGTCGCATCTCTCACTCATTAAACCGGATATTGGGTCACGTCGGTTTATTGTTCGCAACCCCCAGCACGCATGTACGAGGCGTGATTTATAACCTAGCATTAAGTTTTCCCGACTCACAGGCGATGCAGCGGCAAATCCAGTAAGTGAGTGATGCTAGCTGCTATAACAACAATGCCGCTGTTGTTTGCTTAATATGGAGGTCACATTATGTCAATTTTATTTTCATATTTAGTCTGTGTTTATAATATTTCAATACACCTCCAGCAGTTCATCCACGCCAACAAGCCCAAACACAAGAAGCTTTATATTAAACCGAGCACTATTAAACTGCTGCTTTCTGCCTCGAGCATGTCATTTTATCACCCATTGCCCACGCTGAGGTAGCAGATGTATTTGCGCTGGCCTGCAGCGGTATCAAACATTATATGAGGTGTGGTCATGTACGTTTCCCATCTTGATGCAGTCAAAAACTACTTGAGCATTGACCTTGTCAAATGTCAGCGGGGAAGTGTTCTTTCTGCCATTTAAAGGGCACGTTGCAGAAAGTCCATCGTAGCTACAAGTGTTGGACGATCATTTACTCTTTGCTCAACCAGAATAACAGAATCAATGCAATTCAGTTTTGGCAGCAATCATTTGTGTTATAAGAGTGAGAAGGCATCCTGTTTTCCAATGGCGTACCATGTCCTTCCTGGCTGGCTTTTATTTTATTTTTATTTTTTTAGAAAGCCATGAAAAAGTCCCAGTTTTGGTTGTTTTTCAATAGAAACAGCATAAAAATGTGAATTTCAGTTGGCTATGAAGCTGTACCGCTTATCCTCACGAGGGTTCGCGGGCATGCTGGAGCCTATCCCAGCTGTCTTCGGCAAAAGGGGTACACCCTGGACTGGTGTCCAGCCAATCACAGGGCACATATAGACAAACAACCATTCACACTCACATTCATACCTATGGACAATTTGGAGCCGCTAATTAACCTAGCATGTTTTTGGAAGTACCCAGAGAAAACCCACAAGAACAAACTCACGAGCGAGGAATCGAACCCAGGTCTCTATGCAGCTCTCTAATGTATAAATTATATTTTCTAAACCAGGGGTCTCATACTCAATTTACTTGGGGGCCACTGGAGCTAGGGTCTGGGTGAGACTGGGCCACATCAGGTTTTCCAAAAAAAAAAAAAAAAAAACATTTATTAATGGGTTTATTAATTACTATTAATTTATTAATGTATAAAAATATACAAACTTTTTCAGTGCTTTGGTTCCGATTTTCTACAATAAAAGCTCTGACAAAAAATTCCACTGTTCTCAAATATCTTAATTTTTATTTTTCTACACAAAATAAGATGAAAAATAAATAAGCAAATCAAGAATAAAGAAAATCCATCAGTAATAAATAAATATAATAATAATAATAAAACGGCAAATAATAAAAACTTAAGAAACCACATATAGTTGGTGGGTAGACAAATTATTTTTTTCAGATTAAAATGAACAAAGCATTATTAGAGCCCTGTAGACATGACAAAACACGACTATAGTCACATTTATACTTTTTTTATTTACAACATATTGCGCAACTGCAGGGTCTTGAGACACATGCTAACTCGCAAACTAGAGAGCTAGCGACCTAAACGGTAGCCTTCAAGTTATTTCCTTTAAACTTAAATAGCCAAAAACTTACCACTTCCACACGGATAGGGAGGATAACTATTAAGAGTTATTTAACCTTTAACATGAACATTAATCAAACGTAATAATTTTTTTCTGGGTACATGATACCATACAGCATCCATATCAAACTTGCGCGAGCCGCACTAACATTAAACTTTCATATCAAGGCGGGGGCCTCAAACTAGTGTCCTGCGGGCCACATTTGACTGGAGTCGTAAAAATATGAATATTATAAATGAGGGCGCATGGCTGGACAGGTTACCAGGCAGAGTGTCCTGGTTTTCGGTCATCAAAATATCCTCCATAGCAAAGATGACGACAATGTGCTCCCTGGAAGGAGATAATTGGACTGCTATTGTTACTTTCCCCTTGAGAACTCCTGTTTTGTACAAAAGTTTTATGTTCACCCTGCTTTTTTTTTTTGTTTTGAAGTATGTTCTTTACACTCATATCCTATTTTTAAGTAAAACCTTAATGTACTCGTCTCTTACAACACATCAAAGTGGCAACGTGAATAAGCTTTTTTTCAGGAGAACTGCGATGGATAATGATTTTTTGGGAGTAAGACACAATTATTATATGTGGCAAGTATTAAGAAATACCTCTCCCTCAACAAAAAGCAATGTATGCATTGTAATGAGGATTTTATTATTATTATTGATTAATTAAATATAATAGTATATATATATATATATATATATGAGGATTTTTGAGGATATGATGATTTTTATTATTATTATCGATTAATTAAATATAATAGTATAATAGTATATATATATATATATATACTATTATACTATTATATTTAATTAATCGATAATAATAATAAAATCCTCATTACAATGCATACATTGCTTTTAGTATAAATAAAAATAGTATAATAGTATAAATCAAAATATATAATATTATATAATTATAATAATATAAAAAATAATTATATAAATATAAATAAAAATAATTATAATAAATAATAAACAATAAAAATAAATATAAATATAAAATAAAAAATAAAAATAATTAAATAATAGTCCAGATGTATTCATTTGATTTGTACTAACCTAATCCTATAATTCCTAAGGAAATCCCTCTAATACAAACTTATATTTTGGATACCCGCCACAGGAGACTGATAATTTCACTTGATTAACAAACTAAAGGGGATCAACATCTGCTAGCAATTAACCTTCAGACCTGCATTCATTCCCGTGGACCTGCGTGCATCAGTAGAAGTGGGCCGAGCGCCAGGCAGGCTTCTGAAGCACTTTTCTTGCCGTATTAACTGTTAATCATAATAGGCGTGGAAGGGAAGAAGGGGGCTGCTGCGATATCCGTGTTTGTGTGATATGTGAAATGGAGGTCAATGGCTGCTTCGAGTGAAAGGTGACACAATGGAAAAAGACAAAGTGGTGAAAGAGCAACTTAGCGAGTGTGAAAACAAACAGAATAAAAATGAGTCATTGGCCTCGGGAGAAATACGACGATTATCTGTCTCTCTCTGTCGACTGTAAACAAGCGTGATGTCACGAGAGCCACACGATTCACATTCCGGTGTCACTTTGCACGTTAACTAAGTGAACATGCAGCGATATCCACCAGAAGTTGTACATTTGTTATTATTGTTTGGCCTTGAAACTGATTTTCCATAAACAAATTGCTACTCCATGCTTTATTCATTTCTCACTTCCTGTAGGTTCGGCGATCATAAATTTGTGCCTGTGCATCCGAACAACGGGTCACAGAGACAATTTAGTGACGGAGGGACCACTGGTATAAGCATGCTTACATAGTCTTATATAGTGTCGCTGCTTTCCACTCATTAGTGGGGCACAATGAGGTGTGATTGTATTCAATTTGCATTTCATTATCTGTACTACATTTGTGTGATGATGAACGACGGCCTAATGGTTGCCATGTCGGCCTCAGTCCAGAGGAGAAGGTTTCCGTTGTCATTGTAGCATGTGTGTGTGTGTGTGTGTGTGTGTGTGTGTGTGTGTGGAGTTTCCATGTTCTACCCAGGTACTCGGACTTATGGTCTTAAAAACATGCATATTAAATTACTGCACTTTTTTTTCATAGGTTGGCTGTTCCTGCGACTTATACTCCAGAGCGACTTATAAATGAAAAAATATAGATATAATTTCACAGACAGCCACAAGAGGGCACTATAGACTTCCGCACCGATTCAATATTTAAACAGTAGACGTTAGCTTACAAAGACAGAACACAAATGTCCCACAAAAGAAAATCCTATTCTGCAGACGACAAGCTGCAAGTAGTGAAATTTGCAGCTGAAAACAGTAATTGAGCAACACAAAGAAATTTTGGAGTAAGTGAGAAACTTGTTAGGGACTGGCGTAAAGCTGAGGCTACTCTGACTGCGATGAAGAAAAAACCGTTATTGTACTGTTTGTTATGTTATATAAACATTGGACACTTTTTCTGTTCTTGTTTATTTTTCGTAGAATTATTGTTAGAACTTGCCTTCCAAAATGACATAATGTCTGTTTTGGTCAAGTAGTTTGCAAAATAAATTACCTGCAAAAAATGTGACTTATACTCCAGTGCGACTGGAGCATTATTGGGGCTGCACGAGTGGTTAGCGCGCAGGCCTCAAAGCTAGGAGACCCAAGTGCAATTCCCCCCTCGGCCATCTCTTTGTGGAGTTTGCATGTTCTCCTCGTGAGAAAATGAATGAATGAATTATGAATTTTTGGCCTTGTGCTCCGGAACGACTTATAGTCCAGAAAATCGGTATTTGGAGACTCTAAATTTAGTACGGGGTTCCTACACAAATATTTCCAGAACTGGAAAAGTATGGAAACTCACAGAAACTGGCACAGAATAATGAAAATAAACGATTAATTCAATGCTAGGGCTGCAACTAACAGTTATTTTCTTAATTAATCTGAAACTTCGTTCGATTAATCGAATAATCGGTTAGGCCTTAAACAAGGGGTTCTCTGTCACAAACAAAAACAGTTAAGCCACCTTGACATGTGCACAAATTTGGTCCCCCACAGCAGTACAGTTCACCTCATACTTCGGTACGTGACAAAAAATAGATATTAGGAAAGCAGGAAGTGAACAAATGTAACAGTTACTGATTGTAAAAGTACCAGATGGAGGGGTAGGAGTTAATAAGCTTTGCTTCTTCCTACTCCTTTTGGACATGTGGAACTGTGAACTGATTATGTGATGCATTCAATTGTAATCTGATGCATGTTCAAATGAAATTAAACCATTACCAGTTTGGCATGCCAATGAGTAAATGGTTTGGTCCACAACATATCATAGAAGGGGCAAAAATGCGGTTCATTGTCCAAGCCAATATCTTGTTTACCGAAAGATATATGGTCTGCTCTTATGGATAACAATCATAATTATACCCCCATATTTAAAAATGATACACACATATTTACTCTGTCTCAAAAACTCTGGAAAAATGATTTTTGAAAACATCCTTAGGAAGCCTGTGTGAATGTGAGCGTGATCGACCAGCCCAGGATGGACTCTTGCCTCGAGCTCCAAGTCACCTGGGATAAATGGATGAATGCTCGTGTGACCACAATGCATGATGTTTCATTTTCTACTGTGATGAGGAGCTCCGGTGCATCTCACCTCTCAGCCAGCTCTAGTGTTTTCCGAGCACACCTTGCCATGGTTAAGACACAAAGGATGAAGCCTCTACCCTTGCAAATGGAGGCAATTCAGTACAATCTGTTTGACTTTAATGACCACGGAGTTAAATTGGTGAAATTAGATTCTGGTACACGCTGTAACGGCACCGTTCCATCAACCTTGTCGCAAAGCCCCAAAACACAACAATAGTTTTAAACGGATGCGTCTCATCATCAAATCCGTTGGGAAAAAAGTGAAGATTGAAACAACAGTCATCTACAAGTTTGTCAACTTTGATTGTAAATCCATCTTTTTGTTTTTCCGGCGATGGCATGAATTAGAAACTGTCAAAATGTTCTAAAAGTTTTATCATCTTGTTGGTCTGTGCTTTGTGGTCTTCTAAAGTAGATGCATGAATGTAAAAGGTCAGAACAGCATGCTAACAGTTTCCTGTAGTCTCAGTAATGTCAGAAAAGTCTTATTCCCCGACCGTGACACTGCGGGTTCTCTTCATCCTCTTTCCAAAGATCTTAAAACGACAAGATGAACGACTAGATCAGGGGTGGGCAAACTTTTTGACTCGCGGGCCGCATTGATATAACAAAATTTCCAGGGGGGGCAGACTATATATTTTACACGTAACAGTCCACCTGGTATTATTGTATCTGTAAAATTGTCATGCAATCTGCTATTATTATTTATTATTTTATATTTATATTTAAATATTTTAAAAATAATAAAATATTATAATAATTAAAATAAAATTAAAATAATAATTATAATATTATTATTATGTAAAATATGCAAATATAACAATATTATTATATATAATTAATATAATAATTAGCATTAATATAATAAATATAATAATCATAATGGTTATAATAATAATATAATAATTATTATTTTAATTTTTATTATTATTATGTGCTTGTGTCTCTTTTTTCAGGAGCACTTTGTAAACAACAGACCATGTCAAACAACGAAATTGTTTCAAAAGGTCATCAAAAGGTTGGCTCAGGCCATGATGCCAGGTTGTATGTTGAGTTTAAATTAAATACTTTTGAAAGATTGGGCGGGCCGTATTCAAACACTTGGCGGGCCGGATGTGGCCCCCGGGCCGTAGTTTGCCCACCCCTGGACTAGATGTTTACAAGATGAACGACACAGCGCCATTAATATTGCAGGTACCATTTTCCTCATTTTTACACTTTTTTTTAAAAATAATACTCACTCTGTAATTCTCGGTGCCGTTGCATCATCTAACAGATGGCAACGGTGTATGGAAAAGATTCCTGTTTTTAGGAGTTGCACCTGTTTTATGGAGCAGGGAATGAAGAGTAAACAAATGCCTGTTTAAAATGATTGCATGGCACTTAGGAAGTATGGGGCAATTAAGTGTGAAGACAATGGAATAAATAAAATGTGAATGAATAAAAAATGAAAATACAATCAGATAAAAATGTAAAAATACATAAAATGAGACCCCTTTGAAGTTTCTGTTGGTGAAACTGCTAAATAACCCATCATAGAGTATTATGGAGGTGAATTAACTTAATCGTTAACTTTCTCAGTACTTTGTTTATGGTTTTATTGCAAGTGTTTTATTGCCTTGGTTGTTTACTATGACTTTTTGGTGGCCGTTTGATTGTTTCTGTGCAGCTGTCGGTTTAGCAGCATTTGGATTGCTTAGCATCTGGCTAGGAGTTGGTGCTGGAGACCAGCATCTGCACACCCGCCAACACCACCAACAAGACAATGTCAGCTGATTGGCTACGGCTAACTGCTGAGATCTGTAGCTCTGATGTTAAAGCTCTTATAAGAACATGTATTCATTTTCTACCGCTTATCCTCACGAGGGTCGCCAGGGTGCTGGAGCCTATCCCAGCTGTCTTCAAGCGAGAGGCGGGATACACTCTGGACTGGTCGACCAGCCAATCACAGGGCACATAGAGTCAAACAACCATTCACACTCACATTCATACCTATGGACGATTTGGAGTCGCTAATTAACGTAGCATGTTTTTGGAATGTGGGAGGAAACCGGAGTACCCGGAGAAAACATGCATACTCAAGGATGGCCAAGGGTGGAATCGAACTCAGGTCTGTGAGGCCTGCGCTAACCGCTCATCCACCATGCAGCCCTGGGTATAAGAACATTCATTCATTCATTTTCTACCGCTTATCCTCACAAGGGTCGCCAGGGTGCTGGAGCCTATCCCAGCTGTCTTCAAGCGAGAGGCGGGATACACTCCGGACTGGTCGACCAGCCAATCACAGGGCACATAGAGTCAAACAACCATTCACACTCACATTCATACCTATGGACAATTTGGAGTCGCTAATTAACCTAGCATGTTTTTGGAATGTGGGATGAAACTGGAGTACCCGGAGAAAACCCAGGGAGAACATGCATACTAAACACATAGATAACCGAGGGTGGAATCGAACTTGGGTCTGTGAGGCCTGCGCTAACCGCTCATCCACCGTGCAGCCCCAAGTATAAGAACATGCGGACACATAATTTTTGGTCTCTTGTGGCACCATCTTTTATTATCATTATTTACAGCGTCCCCCAAGTGGACCTGGAAGGGGTGGCCAGAGACCAGGAAGTCTGGGCTTCCCTACTGGGACTACTGCTGCCATGACCCAATGCCCAAACGTGGAAGATGTAATTGACAATCAAATTAAATTAAATAAACCATATTTTTTCCATTAACTAAATTATGGTACAAAAACCCTCATTAGGGAACGAGGACAAGAACACCTTGGGAATTATTTTGTTTCGGCCACTCTTAGTTGATACCACCTTAATTGCACCCGGTGCAAAGAGTGTGTGTGGGAGGAAGGCAAGGGTTAATTGATATAAAGAATGTAAAAAAAAATGGAAGCATTTTAATATATAATTTCTCTATGAAATATGCATCAGTGTACTGATGCATATTAAGTGTGTTTACTCACTTCCTTGTCTCCGTGTAGGTGGCGTACCATAATGAGTCTGCCAGGGTTGTGTTGCTCTAATAATGTGACAAACAAAGGCTATTCATCATGCTTGTTTGTCTCTATCCGCCTTTAACAGCCAAGTGATAAGAACCAAAGAATAAGGGATCTGATCTGGCACTTAGAAAGACATCCAGTAAGCTTTCTCAATAACCTGACGCCATCAGATCATTCACATCATATAATTATACGATTCAAAATGCGGAGCTGTTTCTTGAAGTCTTCATGATGAACCAATTAACAAGAGGAAAGAGGAACTCTCAAATAAAATACAGTATCTTGTGCCGGTTTCCTTTTATTAATTGAATGTGCCAAGTTATTTAATTGGTGAGTGTCTTTTCTTAAATACAGAAAATGAAATAAAGTACTTTTGCTCACATGTTTTTGGATGTCGTTCTACTCGGAGGAGCATTTAGATTCTCCACGGTCCCACTCAGATATAGCCTACCTGTACACACACATCCTGCAAATCAATACCAACCTTGACTACATTGAGAATGAGCAATACTATGTATACTGTATAGAACTTATAGTACTCAAATGGTTGCTGAAATGTGACTGATGTACAAACATATTTTTTGTGTTTTGAATGTTACTTAGTTAAACATGTGGTTAAATTATTGACATCCTAAAACCAACATTCCTACCCTAGAAACTGAAAAAAAAAGGCTTGAGGATTGATAATGAATGATATTTATAGGTTATCACATGGTTTGTCTGGTATCAGGCCAGGTATCATGCCCCCAAGTGTCAAGTATCAGTGCTCATACTGGCACGCGGGGGCATGATTCTGGGCCTGATACCAGACAAACCATGTGATGATCTTATTATCACATACTATTTAATCATGAGCTTATTATCACGTACTATTTAATCAAAAGACCATTTTGTTTCCAGAACATTTTCAGTTTATTACATGTATTACAGTAAACCTTGGATATATCGGACTCGGATATATCGGAAATTCGCTCACAACGGACAGATAAAAAAGAACCAATTTTTCTGTAATGCATTTCCAATAAAAATTCATTGCATATATCGGATTTTTTATAACAGATTTCGCCTATTTCGGACAAAATCTCCAGTCCCGTTCCAATGCATTTCCATTAAATTTCCCTCGCATATATCGGATGGCCGCATCGTGGCGCTCCGATTCGCCGAATCGTGACAGGCCGCTATACGACGTCATTTGCAGCGTTTGCAGCGTTGCCTGCGCGTCCAGGTACATTGGAAACATAGTCAAGGAAGTGCCTTTTTATAACGGATAAAATCCCATTTACGCATATACCGGATATAAATCCGATAGTTTATAAAAAACTTTATAAAAATAAAAATAAGTTGAAATGCTTTTTTTTTTTTCATTTTAAACCGGTATTAGTACTCGTATTGTATATTTCATAGAAACCCTTTGAATGTTAAGTTGCTGTGTGATGATTTTGGCCTTTGATATAAAATAACACTGAGTCAGACTGTACCCACTCCTCACACACAGACTTGTGCGTGCCACACAAGGACATCCATTCATCCATGTCACGGCTATGCTGGAGCCTATCCCAGTTTTTTTTTCGGCACCCTGGACTGGCCAATCAACAGTCACGTATAGAAAAACAATCATTCACACTCACATTCATACCAATTTAGAGTCTGGAATTTGGGAGTAAGACGGAGTACCCGGAAAAAACAAAAAACACGCACACACGGATAAAAGATACACAAGGCTTTAACACCGGTGCCTTCTCCAGAATGTTGTTTCAGCTCCTTCCACAGATGTTCAATTGGACTGAAATCAGGGCTCATGGAATGCCACTTCAGAACACTCGAATGGTTCACATCCTTAGTCATTCTTGAGTGGATGTACGGAATGTTATTTTTTTCCACACACAACAAGTTAACAAGCAATTTAAAAGATCCGGCTTTTAAAAGTGTAACTGAGCTAACGCTGCTTTGTTCAGCCACATAATACAACTTTAGATGTGATGAGAGGTTTGTGAGTCACTGTTGTGAAGGAGCTGTGCCTCCAACTCCGAGCTTGCGGTACAAGCACCCATCCATAGTA
Source organism: Doryrhamphus excisus (assembly GCF_030265055.1). NCBI lineage: Eukaryota > Metazoa > Chordata > Actinopteri > Syngnathiformes > Syngnathidae > Doryrhamphus > Doryrhamphus excisus. The sequence continues at coordinate 9,847,573 of NC_080488.1, read as the reverse complement.
AGCAATAGAAGCTACGGTTAAACTGAGAGCCTTGAACTCAACGTTTACGCCGCTGCCCGCCCGACACAGGAAAACAATTTCGGCTATTTGCATCAGCTGCCTCGTACTTTGTCATAAACAAAACTTGAAAAGGCTGCAAAGTCAGGGAAAATTCACATCAATACGTTTTTAATTTTATTTTCCCGCAGGCCGGACACAAATAAGCTAAAGAAAATGCTAATTAATTTATTTTTATATAACATAGTACACGGTAGACGAGTGGTTAGCATGTAGGCCACACAGTCATGGGTTCGATTCTCCACTTGGGCATCGCAGTTGTTGTCCCCGTGCATGTGTGGGTTTTCTCGGGGTACTCCGGCTTCCTCCGACATTCCAAAACATGCTAGGTTAATTAGCGACTCCAAATTGTCCATAGGTATGAATGTGAGTGTGAATGGTTGTTTGTCTATATGTGCCCTGTGATTGGCTGGCCACCAGTCCAGGGTGTACCCCGCCTCTATTTGTACAAATTACTGTTTACGCTGTACATTGTTCATATTTGACGTCATCGATTTATTCTCCACATTATTTATTATTTATTATTTATTATTTATTATTTATTATTTATTATTTATTATTTATTATTTATTATTTATTATTTATTATTTATTATTTATTATTTATTATTTATTATTTATGAGCCAGGCAACAACATTTCGTTGGCAATTTTGTACAAATTACTGTTTATGCTGTACATTGTTCATATTTGATGTCATCTATTCATTATTTATTATTTATTTTATTTATTTTAATTTATTTTATTTATTTTAATTTATTTTATTTATTTTAATTTATTAATAAAATTAAATTTATTAATAAAATTAAATTTATTAAAAAAATTTATTAAATTGACAAATGGATAACAACACAGGAATAAGTCAATGTCCTTGTGTTTTCACTGAAGTGGGTTCAAGTAATTAATCTAATTGTCTTATCATGCGGTACAACTTTAAAAGAGACATTTCTTTTAACTTAAAAGTGCAGTCATATATTTGTTTGCTTCCTGTAATCATCAGTGCATGAATATTGATGTCGTATCTCTCCAGGCATTTCATCTAAAATGAATAAGGGCGAGCCTCCAGCTCCGTCAGATCTGCACAAACATGGAATGCTCATTAAAGACAAGTTGTACAATAATGCACCTGTCTGGAAATATGAAAGGTAGCCTTTCACAATGTGCTTTCTGCAAATACACCATAAAGATATCATTAAGAATTGTATTTATTTATTTTTATTGCATGAAAAATATGCCCACACTCAAATGATTAGCTCTCGGGGTGATACACTTGACTAATACGTGATCACACAAGGGACGCGCTGAGAAAGTGTATTCAAGAGACCGTTTAATAACATCTAATCGCTAACAATTTAGCATGTTTATTACTAAAGAGATACCACCTCTCACATGACGACAGGTGGGATAGGCTCCAGCATACTCGCAACCTTATTGACGACAAGCGGTACAGAAATTGGACAAAATGTTTACAGTCACAACAACCATTCTCTGATTGTATGTCTATTTCTCCATTTTCTTTGATTTATCTGTTGTTGCATTGGAAAAGCATCTGAATTAGCATAATTAGCTTGTATTCTAATGAATGTCCCATCAAGGGATTTGGGCCGGATATTGATAACCCAACGTAATATTGATGGACATCTCCAATTAGAGGGTACTTGGAAAAAACTAAATTTTGGGAACAGGAAAATTCTCACTTTCCAGATAAAGTAGTGCCACAATAGGTTGCTTTAAAACAGAAAGTGAAAGTATACTTAATAACCAATATAAATGGTAAAAATTCTGATGGTCAATTGTATCAAACCATGGCTTACGCTTGAAACGAATTAGCATGATTAGCTTGTATTCTAATGTCCCGTCAAGGCATTTGGGCCGGATATTGATAACCCAACGTAATATTGATGGGCATCTCCAATCACTACGAGGCTACTTAGAAAAAACTAAATTTTGGGAACAGGAAAATTCTCACTTTCCAGATAAAGTAGTGCCACAATAGGTTGCTTTAAAACAGAAAGTGAAAGTATACTTAATAACCAATATAAATGGTAAAAATTCTGATGGTTAATTGCATCAAACCATGGCTTACGCTTGAAACGAATTAGCATGATTAGCTTGTATTCTAATGTCCCGTCAAGGCATTTGGGCCGGATATTGATAACCGAACGTAATGTTGATGGGCATCTCCAGTCAGAGGCTACTTAGAAAAAAAACAAGATTTTGGGAACAGGAAAATTCTCACTTTCTGCTTTAAAACAGAAAGTGAAAGTATATTTAATAACCAATATAAATGGTAAAAATTCTGATGGTTAATTGTATCAAACCATGGCTTATGCTTGAAAGGAATTAGCATAATTAGCTTGTATTCTAATGTCCCGTCAAGGCATTTGGGCCGGATATTGATAACCGAACGTAATGTTGATGGGCATCTCCGATCAGAGCTACTTAGAACAAAAACAAGATTTTGGGAACAGGAAAATTCTCACTTTCTACTTTAAAACAGAAAGTGAAAGTATACTTAATAACCAATATAAATGGTAAAAATTCTGATGGTTAATTATATCAAACCATGGCTTATGCTTGAAACTAATAAAACACAAAATATGAGTTCTCAATTGTCAGGTTTTGGACGAGTGCGGGTCTACAGTGTGCAGGTCTAATGGCGCTCACAGAGGTCCAAGGAATGCTCAGGTCATTCATGTGTGGTCAGACTAAAATTAAAAAATTAAGGTAAAATTGTTCACGAGCATGTTACTTTATTTTATTTATTGTTATTTTGTCAAAATGGCGTCAGAATGTTCGCACGGCGAGGCCATTGTGATTGCGTCTGACTGAGCCGTTCAATGACAGCTTCCCTGTTATACATGCATGTCTGGTGCTGCGTAACTCCTGTCATGGAGGCAATTAAACAAGGACAATTTGCCAGACACATAATTATTTCAGCAATGAGTGTCACAGTCGATGGATTTCTTTTCTTGACCGATAAAATGAACTACACTTCAGGGCTTTGTAATGAAAATCAACATCTGCTTCATTTTAATAAGGGACATGTTTCACTTTTATATTCAATACATTTTGCTGATAAATAAACTACTGAGGGCGGCACGGGGGTCGAGTGGTTAGCGCACAGACCTCACAGCTAGGAGACCGGGGTTCAATTCCACTCTCGGCCATCTCTGTGTGGAGTTTGCATGTTCTCCTCGTGCATGCGTGGGTTTTCTCCCACATTCCAAAATCATGCTAGGTTCCAAAATTGTCCATAGGTATGAATGTGAGTGTGAATGGTTGTTTGTCTATATGTGCCCTGTGATTGGCTGGCCACCAGTCCAGGGTGTACCCCTGGACTGGTCGCCAGCCAATCACAGGGCACATATAGACAAACAACCATTCACACTCACATTCACATTCATACTATGGACGATTTGGAGTCGCTAATTAACCTAGCATGTTTTTGGAATGTGGGAGGAAACCGGAGTACCCGGAGAAAACCCACGCATGCACGGGGAGAACATGCAAACTCCACACAGAGATGCCCGAGGGTGGAATTGAACCCTGGTCTCCTAGCTGTGAGGTCTGTGCGCTAACCCCTAGACCACCGTGCCGCCCGCCAAAACAACAACAACGTTGTTTTTGTTTATCCTTACATTGGCACGTCTACTCCCACAAATGGAGAGAATGACTTCCTGATGCTGATGCTGTCCCCCCGGCAGCAAAGATGTGCCAGTATATAGGTGTCAACTACTTCTAATGTTTTCAATGTGCAGCCAGCACTTGGATACCCTTCAGGAAATGATGGCTGTCCTCTTACTCTGCAGCAACTGACCAAGGACATTTGTAGTAATATACAACATTTCCAAATGCAAGACTTCACCCTAACAACACCTTGCGATCAAACCCAGCGTACAGTATGTTGTATTGAAAATGATTGACGTGGGTTTGTATTTATTTATTTATTTTATTCAATGTAACGGCATCAGCTTTGCACAGTTGAGGCCCAATAAATCCCCAGCTCCCAAAGAGTGCCATTACGCTCACAAGATGACAGCATGTGGTCGCATTGCTCATAATGACTGATAGAAGAAATCATTTCTGCATCAGTAACTTATGCAAGTCATGTCTGCTACTGCATCTGTTCTGTTGACATACTGCTCTTTGAAGCTTGCCGAGTGCAGGCTGCACCAAAGGCTATTCTTCCTTTATTGCCCTGCTTATCGCTTTCATTTTTTTTTTTTTTTTACTTGGAGACTTTCCAAAGAGCATTTTTTTTTTCCAGGCTGGCAGAAGGCAGTCAAGCCAATCCTATGAAGCAGCTTCTGTTGTGCTGCACCTACTGGAATCTAAATAGGGTCATGACTAGAGGCTATCTGCATGCTGTTGAAGTGACGTTGCACTCTGCAGGGATGGTGTGTATTGTACGATTCGGCAGCTGTCTGCTGTCAATATGACTGGGAGCTACAACACAATATGTCATCCTGGACAACAGAAATAAGCTGTACTCATTTTATTAGCTCTATAATGGGATGTATGTTAATTACATGCCATCTAAACTCACCAGGGTATATGTTAAGTCATAATGCAATAGCATGCATTGGTATGAATGTCCAAAATATGTGGTGGAAAGCAGTTGACCTGTTGGAGTTTGACTTTTTAACAAAACATACCAACGTGCAGGTTCCAACGCACATGGGGAATGAAATGAAATGAGATAAGGATATCTCCTTTGCTAGCATGCTAATAAAGTAAAACGGAACAGGAGTCATGTCACCAAAAAAAAAAAAAAAAGTAAAACTTGTCATGCACAGGTTTTCCCGTGGTGGCACAGAACTGTGGCCCCAGCACGTCTATCCAGCAGTGACCAGATAGGGTTGGGCGTGATCATAATAGCAGTATTTGCTAGCATGATAATAAAGTAAAAAGGAACAGGAGTCATGTCACCAAAAAAAAAGTAAAACTTGTCATGCACAGGTTTTCCCGTGGTGGCACAGAACTGTGGCCCCAGCACGTCTATCCAGCAGTGACCAGATAGGGTTGGACGTGATCACAATAGCAGTATTTACTAGTATGCTAATAAAGTAAAAAGGAACAGGAGTCATGTCAGCAAAAAAAAAAAAAAGTAAAACTTGTCACGCACAGGTTTTCCCGTGATGGCACAGAACTGTGGCCCCAGCACGTCTATCCAGCAGTGACCAGATAGGGTTGTACGTGATCACAATAGCAGTATTTGCTAGCATGCTAATAAAGTAAAAGATGGTTTTGTGGATATTTTTTGACATAAATGTTCACTGATCATTTATCAATTGTAATTAATTTTACATCATTTTCTGCATTTATTGTACATAAAATTTATTTTGTCTTAACATTTTGGGTGTCTGGAAAAGATTAATTGGATTTAGATTATTTTATTTGGTTAGAGTCCGTTTTGGTTTTGAGTCTGACCTTGTGGAAATTAATGACATTAACCGAGGCGCCACAGTACTCCTTTTTGTGAGATACTGGTTTTCAACAGTTTCAAATTCAGTTGAAGCCTGGCCTCATTTAGTGTATGTTTTGGTTTTTTAAACCCCATTGTGTGTTGGGTGTATTGACGGCAACTGATGCAAATTACACTCAAATCTCCATTGTGATATGAGAACAGGATGAGACTACAAAAAAGCATATTGCAATAAAAGTTAGTCGACGCTAAACAAACAAAAAAAAAACATTCAATTCCTCAATGATTACCACTGCAATCATTTAGCTTTCCTCCCCTCTTTATAAAAGGTATGAAATGCTGTTTTGTTAAGACCAATGCAATAGAGATTTTAATATAAGCCATATTTCCTGTGCTATGGTTATTGCATCTCCGGCCGAATGCTTTGCTTTCACGCCCTGCTGATGTAGCTTCAACGCACAGACTTATGGGAGCTACTGTAACTAAGTTAAGTATTGCGGCAAGTCAAACTATTCTCATGCATGTCCACTAAAAGTGCAGCAGCTGTAACATGGTGCTGTCACTCCACTGTGACCAACTTCACAGTCAGTGCAATTTATTCTGCTACAGAGAAAGCCATGGCCGGCACACAGTCAATGCACACACACACACACACAGGCAGGCTCTCTTCCTCCCTGCACATGTTTAAAACCAAAACAAGTAAACAAGTTCACTCAAAAGTAATGCAAAATTATATTGGCTCAGCTGCACACACATTGCCTTGGGTCAAGTAGATGCCTTGTATTCACGCTGCAAATCACAAAACAAAAACTTCCAAAACAAAAATCCCAACATTAAGCTTCACTCTACCCGTCATGCCATTTTTTTTTTATTCCGTTGTTGGGTTCTCAAAAAAAAAAACACAATTGAAAGTATCTTGCCTCAACAACCAAGTTGCTATTGTATCATAAAAAAATGTTAAAATTGGACATGGTTTGTTTTATGTCACACATTAGATTAATTAGTAATATGAAATAAGATTTTGCTTCGCTAAGAATTTACACTTCACAAAAGGCTCTTCAAGTCAAGAATTTAGTCAAGAGTCAAGAATTTAAAGTGAGTCTTTATTCTGCCCACAACACAACAGCAGTGCAATTCCAACACCATATATGTCGTCCTATATTATACAACACTTCCTCATTGTCACAAGATGACGCTGCAAAAAATGCCTCAAAAATGTCTCACTGGGGTGCCACCACGGGAAAACCTGTGCATGACAAGTTTTACTTTTTTTTTTTGCTGACATGACTCCTGTTCCTTTTTACGTTATTAGCATGCTAGCAAATACTGCTATTGTGATCACGTACAACCCTATCTGGTCACTGCTGGATAGACGTGCTGGGGCCACAGTTCTGTGCCACCACGGGAAAACCTGTGCATGACAAGTTTTACTTTTTTTTGCTGACATGACTCCTGTTCCTTTTAACGTTATTAGCATGCTAGCAAATACTGCTATTGTGATCACGTACAACCCTATCTGGTCACTGCTGGATAGACGTGCTGGGGCCACAGTTCTGTGCCATCACGGGAAAACCTGTGCATGACAAGTTTTCCTTTTTTTTTTTTTTTGCTGACATGACTCCTGTTCCTTTTTACTTAATTAGCATGCTAGCAAATACTGCGGTTACCTGTTTTTTCAGGTTTTAAATGAATAATGTTAGAAGACTAGAAGTAAATGCATTGTGAAATACAAAAGACGAGTTGTGGATGCCAGCATTTTGTTCATGCTGTGGTTAAAACAAGCATATTGTTGTATTAAATAAATGTTACAAAAATGTGTAGGTTATTTTTCATTTCGTAAAAGTAGCTCTTGCAAGAAAAAAACCTCAGTAACTATATAAACATTTACACTGCATCGATACGTATGTGATCGTTATTGGTATCGGACAATTTCACTCATGGATTATCGGGATTATCGATATCGGGAGCATATAATCCTGATCGGAATATCCCTACTCCAAACATCACAACACAACAAGTCTGAATTAGGTGTATATGTGTGGTCTAAAAACACGAAAAAGACGATTTTTTGCGGAATTGAAGAATATTCATTCATTCATTTTCTACCGCTTATCCACACAAGGGTAGCAGGGGGTGCTGGAGCCTATCCCAGCTGTCTTCCGGCAAAAGGCGGGATACACCCTGGACTGGTAGCCAGCCAATCACAGGGCACATATAGACAAACAACCATTCACACTCACATTCATACCTATGGACAATTTGGAGTCGCTAATTAACCTAGCATGTTTTTGGAATGTGGGAGGAAACCGGAGGGTGGACTCGAACTCAGGTGTCTAATTGTGGAATATATTTTAGGAATTGGTAGAAAATACAAATTTCACATACATAAATCCCTGTTATTTTCCCACCATGAACATCCATGCAGACCTTTATTTAATGCAGTGCGGAAAACCTCAGTTTGTGTAACATGGTGTTCTGGTCAAGGGGTGAACAATTTCTTGTTAAACAACAAAAGAAAGAAAATGTTGACTGATAATTTCTTGTGTCGTATTTCCAGAGCACTCCTACCGAGTGTGGGATCAGTGGAATCCCTGCAGTTACAGATGTGTTGTTTATCCCCACTTCAAAACAAGCACACCAGACTGGCTGTGCATCACAACCACCAGCTAGCGTTTTTTATGAGCTGAAAGAGCTTCACAGTGCAGAAGAAAGCAGGAAGGGGATCAGCAGGAGGATGAAGAGAAAAGCTACCGCACCGCAAACTGTTCCACCAAGAAAAACAAGTGATTACAGCCATAATCATGGGTGGTTCTTGGATATGTATGTGGAAACGTAAACATTCACAACAGAACAAACTCAACACATTTTAACAGTGTGTGTATTTTTTTTCCCACGTTTACTGTGCTTAGTTGGTGTCAGACCTGACCATGATAAGTGAATTCCCCTAAGAATAGTTATATTATAATAAAAAGAATATTTTCATAAATAAATCTTTTTTTAATAAACCATTATTAGAGCCTCTAGACATGAAATAGCACCCCTATGGTCACCTTTATACTTATATTACATAAAATAGTACACATGACAAGCCATATAGTACTACTATACTATGTCGGACATAATGTGGGTCGACTGCATGCATTAATGTTTTATGTGCTTTATGTTTGTTTACAACACTCGAGACGGCCGCCTTTAAGCATAGCAAGCCACCGGAGCTAACTAGTTAGCGTCCAATTTATTTATTCTAAACATTGAAAGTGAGCGGGGATGACAGACAGAGGAATAAATGTACCACTTCCACACAGAATGGGAGGAGAATTTTTTTTTTCACTCTGCATCCATGGCTGACACCATGCAGAGCAAGTTAAGGTGATGTAAGCTAATTTCAATTATCAATATAATAGTAACCAGATAGCATCGTCACCAAAATACTACATATAAAACTTGACGAGGAACATCTGGAGACTCGATTGGGGTATTTTTTGGTCTGTAGTACGATCTAGGCATGGTGTACTGCAGGCAGTATGTTTCCTTCCTTGTTAACAGTTTGCTAAAGTACATATGTACTGTACTGCTCAGCATGTTGCCGATATTCGGCGCCACAGCCAGCCACTACGCGCCAATCACATAATCTTTGGCGCGAACTGGCACCAACTGGACTCCTAGCATCATCAACTTAGCTCGCGCCATTACATTCCAGTGGATTCCAATAGGCGGATTGTTTGTGACATTTGGTTCCACTTGGTGGACATGAATATTTTTAAACATTTTGAAATTTTCCTGCCACCAAACTCAATTTTTGCAGCCGTTATGAGCCACTACGAGCCAGTTGGGAGGCAGTTTGAGCCACTGCACACCACTAGGCTCCACAGCAAATTGCATTGGCGCGAACTGGCGCAAACTGGCGCCAACTGGCGCCAACTGGCGCCAACTGGCGCCAACTGGCACCAACTGGCACCAACTGGCACCAACTGGCACCAACTGGCACCAACTGGCACCAACTGGCACCAACTGGCACCAACTGGCACCAACTGGCGCCGGCCCAGTGTACTCTTAGCATTACAATAAGGTACACAAAATTACCATCGTTACCACTACAATGTACTCATGAGTTCCTTAGTAACTACTGTATTTTTGTGTACCTTATTATCAAGTGAGCCTGCTTTGTTTAACCCAGGATGAAAATGCAGGGATCTTTTGGATGGTCCAAGCTTTTCTGGAGAAGAAAGCAAACCAGCTACGGCTGGAGATGCTCTCCTGCAGATGACATGTTTGTGTCCTATTTAGGAAAACAGGGGGGGGGGGGGGGTGAGGGGCGAGTGTGAGAGAGGGCATCACAACAAGAAGAAACTTCATCGTCAGCGGGTTTGGACTGATGAACATTTCAACATGTTGCAGCACGGATCAAACTGTGCAACTGATTACCTGGCAAATTGTAACATCTGTGGCACCGGTTAGGAGGGAGAAGACAACCATTGACATGCTGAACTATGAATGAACCTATGAGTCTTTTGCTGGAATAGAAACAAAAGAGCACCGTTATATCAGCTAATTATTGTTATTATTATTTGCTTTTTTTGTGGATGTTCTCAGACATTGACCCTTATGGTTTGAAGACTATATTAAGAACAATATTAAAAGTCCCATAGTATTAGTATATATTTTTTATTATAACAGTGTATTGGAAATGTCTTAGTCAAAATCTTGTCTTGGATCTAAAATTGGGACAGTTAAAAAGGTGCTTTTAGTAAGCCCTACTGGGAACAGGCCAATTTGGGTGCTTAGCTCCAATGCTAATGAGCTGTAATTTTCCCCACACCTGTCCAAGAGTGTGTGTGTCTCCAAGAAGCGCGATTATGCACTTGATCTATCTTTTACATATACAGTAATAACCTGTTTATCATCGTTAATTGGTTCCAGACCCAACTGTGATAAGCGAATTTTTGATAAATAAATAGAATTACGATATCGAATGTTACTGGTCGATAATTGTGCTTCAAAGTATCGTCAATATTCAATATTATTTTAGACATTTTTTGCATTAATTTTAATAATGACAATTGTCATTCACATTTGAACTACTAGCATTAGCAAGTAGCCAGCGACAACTCTGTGTGCGCGCACCATTTTGCCGCATTCACCGCATTCACCTTAAAATCGCTTCTGTGTGGCCATTTTTGTTAGCATATGAGCACAGAACTGGCTAACTGCAGCTAGCGTAGTAGCTAGTAGCCCCGCCTCCACAATGAGAATGAGATGAGAGCCCACTGTCTCCGCTCATTCCACTTATACAACCAATGCGCACAGAAAGATGCAGAGTGAACACTCTTGTCATCCAGCCTGTGAGGCATGTCGTCATTATCGACCTGTTTTTTTTTTTTGTTTGTTTTTTTTTCCATAAGTTGATTCATCCATTATCGTGACTGGCCTAATTGGAATATATTTGCATGTAGACCTATTTACAACCTTCTAAATACATCTTTTACATTATTAAAAGGCAGTATGATGGCATAAAGATAAAGATACAATATAAAAGGTGGCTGCCCGGATGCAAAGGCAAGGCAACTGTAGGTAAGAATTATGTTTAATAATAAAAAAAATGTAATATACACAAACAAAAGAGAACAATAACAATAAAGCCCGGAAGAGAAACTATAAAGTACCTGAAACTCAGACAGGGAACTTACTATGGTAGGAAGCAAACAAAAAGACTGAGCCCAAAAAGGCGTTAACAGGGACACAAAATAGAAGTCTTAGGAGATGAGGTGGCATGAAGCGTGGCCAGAAGCGTCCAGACTTGACAGGAATAGTCCCACACCTTACTGTCGCAGGTGAGGTGAATAAAAGGAGGCACTGATGGAAAGCAGCTGCACTCATCCAGTAACTCAAGAGAACCAGTGTCTGAGAGACGCAAAACAGAAGAAGCTATGGGGAGCACCCACTAGAAAAACGAGATCCACTCAAAAATAAAGCAATGGCTAATAGATGTAGATGCCCATGTGTGTTGCTATAAATGTGCGCCTTAGTGGAACAGGGCAGGAAATTAAGTCGGGGGTTCATAGTTGCATTTTAGATTGTTTTGAAGAAGCTATAGGGAGCACCCACTAGAAAAACGAGATCCACTCAAAAATAAAGCAATGGCTAATAGATGTAGATGCCCGTGTGTGTTGCTATAAATGTGCGCCTCAGTGGAACAGGGCAGGAAATTAAGTCGGGGGTGCATAGTTGCATTTTAGGTTGTTTTGAAGAAGCTATGGGGAGCCCCCACTAGAAAAACGAGATCCACTCAAAAAATAAAGCAATGGCTAATAGATGTAGATGCCCATGTGTGTTGCTATAAATGTGTGCCTTAGGGGAACAGGGCAGGGAATTACGTTGGTGGTTTATAGTTGCATTTTAGGTTGTTTTGAGTTACGGCTGCAACAGTAGTCCTTGTTTTTAGACAGCTGGGATAGGCTCCAGCATACTTTCGACCCGAGTGAGGGTAAGAGGCATAGAAAATGGATGGATGCATCGTACCTATTGTGTGATAATTCGAACCCACAACGTGGTGGGCAAACAGAGGAATCCCTCCAGATCCCTCTTCTCCACCCCTCCCCGACCGTTCATCCCGTATTGCAGCATCCTGATTTATAACTCCTGAGAAGGCCTTGATGTGGAATCAACGGCGCATCATCTTTGATGGCAAATCCCATAAAGGCCCACAAGGATGAGGAAACATCACCAGTTCTAGTAAGATTGTTTCTTTGTGATTTTTGTTGCTACTTTTTCACCTCCTGCTGTTTGCGCTCTTTTCGCAGTGCGATTCACCTTCCTTCCCTGCTACTTCCTTCACTGCCGTTGTCTTCCCTGCACTCTCCAGTATCAATAAATTCTCATCCAGAACCCCCATACCAATCCACGTCACAGAAACCCAGCATTTCAAATGTGATGTGCGCTTCCTTCCACAAAAGTGGAGTGGGAATGGGATTTTTCTGGTGTTTGCTTGTCATAAATAGGCTCTAGGGATACACATTACTGTTATAACATCATTAAAATGAAATTTTTCATCATAGGAAATAACAATGCCAGTGTTACGTGCTGTGTTTGTGGCATGAAAAGTCACACAAAGGACAAAAAAGGCGACAAAAGGAGGGAGCAAACAACTGAAAAGAAGACACCATGGAGACTTACTGTTATTAAAAAAAAAAAAAAAGCATTGAAACCACTAGGCTTACGGCGGGAATATGCCACAAAAAAGTAATAATGAATAAATAAAATGTAAAAATATATTAAAAATACAACAAAATTGCAACAGTAATAAAATAACTAAAAAACAGTCCAAGAAAGAACCAGCACCATCCAACTTGAAACAATGGTTTTAAGTAGCGATGCTCCAATTGATCAAAAACTGAAAAAATAATCTCATATGCCGATAAATACCTTTCAATACAATGACAAAAGTGATTACTGGTGGTATTCGGTGGTATTGCAGCCTGCAGTGATCCCCTGCATACATGGAGTGTCGTGCCCTAATGCGTACCAAAACAAAAACAATCACGTCTGCTTTGTGGAATTTTACCAACACATGCCATGAAATTTCATCTTGCAGGGGGTAGCACATTAAAAAACCTCGAATTTAACACAATTGAAGAACAAACACTTGGAGTACAGTGGGGGCTCACGGTGTCCCTCATCAGTCAAACAGCAGCTCACCTCGCCATGTGGACATCACTTGTCCGCATGTCCATGACAGTCACAAGGCTAAGCAAATAACCGGAAAAATAATTGAATTCATCGGACGAGATGACCTTTTCTCAGCGGTGGAAGACAACCGCTTCGTCGGTATCGGCTTTCTCATTTACCTGGAAGTCGTGCGAGAGCGATCCACCGATGTACTATCACATGCAAAGTCTCCTTAAAGAAGCCTTCTCATCCTGTAAGGGGATTTTATGGTTGTTTTTTTATATCATATAGCCAGTAGCAAGGGTGCAGCCAGGGATTCTATCCCATTGGAATCAACACTGATCGGAGCATCCCTAGTTTTAAGTCATGGGTCTCAAACACGCGTCCCGCGGGCCAAATGTGGCCCGCAGTACACTAGTTTGAGGCCCCCGCCTTGATATGAAAGTTTAATGTTAGTGCGGCCCGCGCAAGTTTGATATGGATGCTGTATGGTATCATGTCCCCAGAAAAAATTATTACATTTGATTAATGTTCATGTTAAAGGTTAAATAACTGTTAATAGTTATCCTCACTATCCGTGTGGAAGTGGTAAGTTTTTGGCTTTTTAAGTTTAAAAGGAAATAACTTGGAGTCTACCGTTTAGGTCGCTAGCTCTCTAGTTTGCGAGTTAGCATGTGTCTCAAGACCCTGCAGTTGCGCAATATGTTGTAAATAAAGAGTATAAATGTGACTATAGTCGTGTTTTGTCATGTCTACAGGGCTCTAATAATGCTTTGTTCATTTTAATCAGAAAAAAATAATTTGTCTACCCACCAACTATATGTGGTTTCTTAAGTTTTTATTATTTGCTGTTTTATTATTATTATTATTATTATATTTATTTATTACTGATTGATTGATTTTCTTTATTCTTGATTTGTTTATTTTTCATCTCATTTTGTGCAGAAAAATAAAAATTAAGATATTTGAGAACAGTGGAATGTTCTATCAGAGCTTTTATTGTAGAAAATCGGAACCAAAGCACTGAAAAAGTTTGTATATTTTTCTGTTTTTAATAATTGCGGGGTTTTTTTTGGGAAAACCTGATGCGGCCCAGTCTCACCCAGACCCTAGCTCCAGTGACCCCCAAGTAGATTGAGTTTGAGACCCCTGTTTTAAGTAGTCAGCAGCAAGGGTGCCCAGAAAAACCACAGAGAGGCGAATGAAGGCCAGGGCAGACCAAGTGCAGAAGAAAAGAGGTAAACGTAGAATATAGCAGTCATAAATTGGAATTAAGATATTATTTCTCAGCACAAGAGCTAATTTTACCGACTCTTTTGAGTTTTACACGCTAAAGGTGTACAACTTTTTGTACCAACACCTGTGACACAGCTTTATTTTGCGTAATGCGCTACATTTTACAGTGCTCGGCTCACATAATAACTCGAAACGAGTAAAGGGCATATTCAAAAGGCCATTTCATGCTCTTTTCAACCAGACAAGCTGAGCATACAACGGCAAACATTAAGTTGTTATTAAAGTGTATTTCCAGGTTCGGAACAATTTCACAGCATCACAATATCAATTATTTACCTGAAGAGTTATTGTTGCTATGCAGTTTTCCGGTTATACCATGTCGGATTGATGCAGGCGGGGCAGGTAAAAATCAGTCATGTAAATTAGCAATTATAAAAAAATTATCGGATAATTATCATTATGAAGTCTCAACACTGTACTGTATTTTTTTTTTTCCACTTTTTGGAGCAGTACAGGTATTGAACACGTTCGATTCTCCGCTTTGGCATCTCTGTGTGGTGTTTGCATGTTCTCCTAGTGAGGATAAGCGCCATAGAAAATGGATGGATGGCGGTATTGAACTCCAGACCAGCTGAGGTCCAGTGATCTCGATTCGAATCCTCCACAAAATCTTAAGACTCAACCATGGTTCTATCGGGAATGTTTCGGAAATGTAAAGTTCCCATTCTTTGGACCGACAATTTTCACATGCTATCATTCATATATCATTCAACTCCATTCTTCTGTAAAGTGTCTTTGAGTATTTTGAAAAGCGCTACACAAATAAAATGTATTATTATTATTATTATTATTATTATTCCCCGCTCATCACCTTGCCCTCCCAACTACAAATAGCTGATACTAAACAAGCCCAAACACAATAACGAAAATAAATGAAGATCACCGGGGAAAAAACACGGATTTTGTAAAAAATTTGATTAACACGATTTAAAAATAATAACACGAACTATTGCTGTAATTTATCAATCACAATGAATGCTTTAATTTGACACGTTGACACCCACTAACGATGTTTGGAATTGAAGTTCTGAAGTTCCTTCTTTACAGATCATGCTCAAGTGAACACTTGTAACTCCTACTGAAGATCACCGGAAAAAACACGGATTTTGTAAAAAATTTGATTAACACGATTTAAAAATAACAAACTATTGCTGTAATTTATCAATCACAATGAATGCTTTAATTTGACACATTGACACCCACTAACGATGTTTGGAATTGAAGTTCTGAAGTTCCTTCTTTACAGATCATGCACAAGTGAACACTTGAAACTCCTACTAAAGATCACCGGGAAAAAACACGGATTTTGTAAAAAAAATTGATTAACACGATTTAAAAATAATAACACGAACTATTTGTGTAATTTATCAATCACAATGAATGTTTTAATTTGACACGTTGACACCCACTAACGATGTTTGGAATTGAAGTTCTGAAGTTCCTTCTTTACAGATCATGTACAAGTGAACACTTGTAACTCCTACTGAAGATCACCGGAAAGTACAGGGAACCACGGCGGCAGGCGAATGGGAAAATTGGTTTCTTGCAACAAAATCGGTCTCAAACTGTAGTGTGTATGTGTTTTGTGTAAGAGAGCGTATGAGGAAAAAGAGATGAGGAGGACAGGGCGGCCATTAGAGGCAAACTACAGGGAGACCCTGCAAGGATGGATGGATTTGTGTTACAGTTGTGCTGAGCAGCACTGATAGCAATGCTGCTCTATTTGCTTGTAAAATGTATTTCACACTTCAGGTGTCCTGCAAGTTGAGGTAAACTCTGTCGGAGTGTTTTCTTACAAAAGGAAATTCCTCATGGTCACAAGTCACACACATCATTAGGAACACAATGGCAGACTGTGAACGGATGGACACTTTGTTTTTTTTTTAAACTAATTAAGGCGTGAAGTACTTTTCAAAAAGTCATCCGAGGGTCTACTTCATCAATGGTTAAATTGGGGGAAGAACATTTTGATGTTCTGTACTCGCGACGCTGCAGCACTTTTGTGTTCCAGATGAATCTTTTAGTTTGGAGCATTCAAGTGCTACAAGAAGATGGGCCTAATTCAACATAAACGCTGCACTCTGCATTTAAGCGCTCCGTGTGCTGCTGCATGATTCACACAAAGTGCTTTTGGGAACAGTAGAAAATGTCCG
This sequence comes from Doryrhamphus excisus, assembly GCF_030265055.1. NCBI lineage: Eukaryota > Metazoa > Chordata > Actinopteri > Syngnathiformes > Syngnathidae > Doryrhamphus > Doryrhamphus excisus. The sequence continues at coordinate 9,830,976 of NC_080488.1, read as the reverse complement.
AAACGGTCATTCCGTTGGTAGACAAGGAGGGGTTTGGCACACTGGGATGGTTTTCAGTTGACATTGGCGGAAGCCGGAGTGAAAAATAGTTATGATGAAAATGTTATACACTTGATCTCCGCACATTCGCGATTCACCATTCATATTTAGTTGTTTCTGTTTTGGAGAGATGTGAGCTGATTTTTATGGGAGTGCTTTCGGCTTCCCAGCATGCTTTGTGGCACATTTTGTTAGTTTTTTTTGATTGTCCAAAAGGAAATAAGACATATTTTCCAAACAGCAATAATAATAATTTCAATGGGCGGCACGGCGGTCTAGTGGTTAGCGCACAGACCTCACAGTTAGGAGACCAGGGTTCAATTCCACCCTCTGGCATTTCTGTGTGGAGTTTGCATGTTCTCTCCGTGCATGCGTGGGTTTTCTCCGGGTACTCCGGTTTCCTCCCACATTCCAAAAACATGCTAGGTTAATTGGCCACTCCAAAATTGTCCATAGGTATGAATGTGAGTGTGAATGGTTGTTTGTCTATATGTGCCCTGTGATTGGCTGGCCACCAGTCCAGGGTGTACCCCGCCTCTCGCCCGGAGACAGCTGGGATAGGCTCCAGCACCCAAGCGACCTTCGTGAGGATAAGCGTTAGAAAATGAATGAATGAATGAATAATGACAATTGGAAAGTGGTGACACAGCTAGGAGACCCGAGTTCAATTCCACCTTTGGCCATCTTGGTGTGGAGTTTGCATATTCTTCCCGTGCATGGGTGGGTTTTCTCCGGGTACTCCGGTTTCCTCCCACATTCCAAAAACATGCTAGGCTAACATGCTAGGCGACTCCAAATTGTCCATAGGTATGAATGTGAGTGTGAATGGTTGTTTGTCTATATGTGCCCTGTGATTGCCCCGCCTCTCGCCTGAAGACAGCTGGGATAGGCTCCAGCACCCAAGTGGTAGAAAATGAATGAGTGAATGTCTCTGTGACAAGCTCACTGTGAGTTCAATGTTGGCTGTTGCTTAGCCAATTAAGTCACTTCCTGTAAGCAAGCCGAGTACCTCCAACCATCTCCCCCAAGGTCTGTGGGCCTCGTTTACGCTAAACTTTCATGTCAAGTAGGGAGCTACAAAATACAGGCTACGAGTTTGAGTCACTTGATCTAATTGATTGGTCTGTTTTTGTTTTTTTTTTGCTTCCCAGCTTTCTGATGCATATTGGTATTTTGCAAAGATGCTTTTTAGCCTCCTCGTTTGTTAAACAGACCCTGCCTTTCTATCCACAGCTCGTCTTTCAGTGTCTCCGAGCGAGACTTACTTCCAACTGACCAGCATGCCAGCGATCAAAAATTGATGCATTTAGACCACAAAGTGTATAAATTTAAAATGTGGCTGCAGTGTTATGGCTCATCATAATCATACATGAGGTGTGTTTATGAAGTTTGTGCACAAACAAAGCACGGTGCACTACATGCCCCAGAAAGTAAAAGCAAGAGGAATTCCAGACACTTAACTTTACAACAAAAAAAAAAAAAACTAATCTTAAAAAAAATGAAAAGCCCAATCCGTGTCCTTGAGGAAATAAGGTGCAGCAGCTGTAGCTTATAAATACTACTAACCCCCTCGGGAGATTAGACAAAGTTTTATCATACGAGACCACTTTTCATTATTAAAGGAGCGAAGACCACTGCTTTTGCTTACCACCTAAGAATGCTATCGATTGATTACACTCAAAGCATAGTCGCACTCAGCTGAAGAGTGAGGAGAGTCCTCTGCAATTGCTTGCCATATGCTTGTTTCATAATGATTTCATGCTCCAATGAGTTGCTCATTTCATTGAAAAGAAAAAAAAAAAAAAAAGATGTGCTCCCTGCAATGTGTTATTAGCATCCATTTTACATAACAAATGAATGAAGTCTTCTACATTTTGGTCATTGTTTTATTTTTCACAATGCCATTGTATTCGGTCGACTTGACATAATCATGTTATTAGAATATAAAATATATTGTATAAGCTGCTTACTTACAGTGCGGACAAAAGGGTGACTCGATGAAGACATGATTTGAATGAATACTAAGCACTTGAAACAACTGAAGCGTAGAAATCAAAGAATATGTCGTAAAGGAAAAAGTAATAAAAGGCAAAAACACTCACAAATGAAGACCGCTGGGCGATTTCTATGAAATCAACTTCAGACATTTTCACAACGATAAAATCAAAACATACTGGGATGTTATAAAAAAAGTCATTTATCTGCAAAAGCACTGGATAAAACACCATGCAGTGGAACTCGGGCCACACGGTGGATGAGTGGTTAGCATGTACGCCACATCAGTCATCAGCCAAAAACATGCTAGGTTAATTAGCGACTCCAAATTATAGGTATGAATGCGAGTGTGAATGGTTGTTTGTCTATATGTGCCCCGTGATTGGCTGGCGACCGGTCCAGGGTGTACCCCGCCTCTTGCCAGAAGACAGCTGGGATAGGCTCCAGCACCCCCGCAACCCTTGTGAGAATGAATGTACTGAAACACACACGAGTCTTATTCGTGATTTAAACAACATATTCATGTAAATGTGACTATAGGGGTGTTGTTTTGTGTGTAGAGGGCTCTAATGTATGTTGCATATGTTGCTTTCTTGAGATGAATGAATGAATGTTATCAATACTGACATGATCACAGCATGTATATCAATATTTTTTGGAGTCGAAATAGCCGTGTCTCAATGATGTGCATTGTTAGCTAGCTCCTGTTAACTTGTTTTCTGGCATTGCAATGCACAGAAAAGCGAAAAAAGCCTGGTATAGGCTCCAGTTTTCTGACACCGCCTCGGTTATCATACGGCTAAACGGTGCCAGACGTTGGTGACTAAGTCCCTGTGAAGACTTAATAATGGTTCTTAGAGTTGAGCTATTATAAGCAGGGAACACACAGAAATAAACAACTTTATTCCTCTTAACAAGCAATGTGTGTCCTGCACTTATGAATGCAATGCATATTTCCGAGTTATTTTCTGCATGTAAAACCATAATAATTTTCAATGAAATTTTTTGTTCATATTTCCATGGGTCTGGAACAGATCGATAATCAATATCGTAAGTTTTTGAAACCGATTACTAAGAAAAAGTAAGGTTCCACTATACATAATCGTGCTGTATGTTTCATTATTTCATTCATTATTAAAGTCATCCAGAGTGGTGAAATGAGTCCTTGAGAAGTAACTATGTGGATCAAGATTTCTTAACGGGCTTCTCTCGTTTTCCTTTTAAAACCCAAATGAGATTTCGAAGGTTGCAAAGATGGATTAATTAGAACAGAAATTTATGTTCAGCACAAGATAGAGTGGAAAATTGGCACTCTGCGGATTGAAGGGAAAAAAACAGTGTTTCTGAAGTGAAACTTTTGTCAAGTGAAAGTACAAAGAAATCTGAGTTAATGATTTCACAAAGGTTCCTAAGCGCTCTCTCTCTCTCGCACAGAAAAAGGTAATCCAACCGAGGGTCTGAATGTTTGGAATTGGAGGCAGCAAGCCAAATGGTTTCATAGTCAGCCAGGGGCCGGGCGTGCGATCACGCTGGCTGCCAGTGACCCCCTCCACGGGGCAAATCGCTTCTCATAAAGCAATACACAGTTGCCTTCTCAAATGCAGGTCAGTGTTTTGCAAGTCTCGAGTCTTTCATCTCAAGACGTTCAAGTCCAAGTCAAGTCTTAAGTCATGATAAGACACATCGAGTCAAGTCCCAAGTCGTAGGCTTCAAAATCCCAAGTAGTCTTTAGTGCAGGGGTCTCAAACTCAATTTACTTGGGGGCCACTGGAGCTAGGGTCTGGGTAAGACTGGGCTGCATCAGGTTATCCAAAAAAAAAAAAAAAAAGAAAAAAAACGCATTTATTAAAAACAAAAAAATTTAAAAACTTCGCTTTGGTTCCAATTTTCCACAATAAAAGCTCTGATAAAACATTCCACTGTTCTCAAATATCTTACTTTTTATTTTTCTACACAAAATAAGATGAAAAATAAATAAACAAATCAAGAATGAAGAAAAATCAATCAGTAATAAATAACTAAATATAATAATAATAATAATAAAACAACAAATAATAAAAACTTAAGAAACCACATATAGTTGGTGGGTAGACAAATTATTTTTTTCAGATTAAAATGAACAAAGCATTATTAGAGCCCTGTAGACATGACAAAACACGACTATAGTCACATTTATACTCTTTTTATTTACAACATATTGCGCAACTGCAGGGTCTTGAGACACATGCTAACCCGCAAACTAGAGAGCTAGCGACCTAAATGGTAGCCTTCAAGTTATTTCCTTTAAACTTAAATAGCCAAAAACTTACCACTTCCACACGGATAGGGAGGATAACTATTAACAGTTATTTAACCTTTAACATGAACATTAATCAAACGTAATAATTTTTTCTGGGTACATGATACCATACAGCATCCATATCAAAAACTTACCACTTCCACACGGATAGGGAGGATAACTATTAACAGTTATTTAACCTTTAACATGAACATTAATCAAACGTAATAATTTTTTCTGGGTACATGATACCATACAGCATCCATATCAAACTTGCACGGGCCGCACTAACATTAAACTTTCATATCAAGCATATCAAGTCATCAAAATTGTTCTGTCCAAGTCAAGTCATGTCACTCAAATACACACTTCTGTCTTATAGTCAGTGGAATGGCTGCATGGCCCACAATCTGACAACAGTCACCATGTTTAATGAGTTACGAGCTATGATATTTGAACGACAGTAATAACCATACAAGCAATAATAAACCAACCTAAGAATATATTACTCAGCATAAAAACGGTCACAGATGGCCCTACTTGATTTATAGCACTGTCGGATTTTAGGAGAGAAGACCCACGGTGCATATGACATTGTTTTTTTTGCTGTGCTGACCTACAAAAAAAGAGTGGAAAAGATTTATATTTGGGGTCTAAATAGTGATGCATGCAAACAAACAGGTGATGCTTTTCTTCCAGTCACTCACACAAAGACAAAAGTGGCAACAAATGTATTCTGAATTGTATTCCCAAAGCCAACATTACCCATTGAGACAATATAATTGTGCACCTACAAATAGCAGCAATTCAACCGTACGGTAAAGCAGCAATACAAAACCAATTAAACCATGGATTATGCAATGTTACGATACTTAATGGTTGCAATAAATGGACGACCCGTGTACGATGTAATTGAACGACACAATACATTTCTCACAAAAGTGTGGGAAGTCATTGTCACCGTCATTGACAGACGGCATAATTGCACACCATTAGCTTTTGTGGGGGCAGAGTCACAGGAAACAAGACAGGCAGGAGCGGAACTCTAATGAGAAAATCGAAAAAATTAGAAACTAAACAATAAGCGAACATCAGTCTGCGGGGGGGACAAATCAAAGATTGAAATTTATTACAGAAAAGAGAATAGATAAAAACAGTATGATTAATTTTCCATATATCGCCTATTAGTCCAAACATGCACATTTAGGCAAATGTACAAATACAAATATAGTTTAATTCAATTCAAGATGTTAATGAAGTGTAACATACTGGCCACTAGGTGTCACTAATAACACACCAGGCTTGTTTGCCGATGAATTATTTAGGTACATTAATAACATCTCAGGTACATTAATAACAATAATCATATCAGATGTCAGGGCGGCACAGTGGTAGAGTGGTTAGTGCGCAGGCCTCACACCTAGGAGTCCAGGGTTCAAGACAGCTGGGATAGGCTCCAGCACCCCCGTGAGGATACGCGGTAGAAAATGAATGAATTAATGAGTTCTCTTCTCTTGTGTGGAAGTGGTAACTTTTTGGCGACTTATTTTGTCTTTTTTTTGTCTTATTTTGTCTCCACCCTCGGCCATCTCTGTGTGGAGTTTGCATGTTCTCCCGTGCATGCATGGGTTTTCTCCGGGTACTCCGGTTTCCTCCCACATTCCAAAAACATGCTAGGTTAATTAGCGACTAAACAATAAGCGAACCTCAGTCTGCAAGTCTTATGACGCAAAAGGGAATTTTCTGTATGTACCCTTCCATGTATGTATCGTACTTTGGAGTACAATAAGTGTTTGCTACCAACATGAAAACTGCTGAAATTAATTGCAATACTCGGATGATGTAACGTACCGTATATTCCCACGTATCAATAATTCTGGCATGCTTCGGCGTGCAATAAAAGGGTCACACAGATGGAACACACACACATACACAATTTCCCAGTTTGACAGACCGGCCAACGTCAATACATATTGAGATAAGATGCTCAAGTGTGTTTACATAAGCAGAGTACCAGCTGGTGCAGCTGTACAAGAGTACACTGGTAAAACTCACTCCTTTACACCTTTTAAGTGGCACCCTGGACATCAAGCTGACAGGCCCGACTTTAAATCGATGGCTTGCATTCTGAGAAACCTTGGTTCGAGCCCGGGTTGAATTTAGAGGGCTGTCTGAGTCAGGTGGGGCTGTGACCCGGATGAGAGTGAGGTTTAGGGGGGTCGAGTACAATGGATGAGCGGATGCAAACCTCGCTACCTGAGTTGCACTGGACATTGAGTGGACTGCCTGGAGGGCCGGTATTCTTCGTGCTCAATCCTCGGACTCGGGCGGAACACAAGGCTACCTGAAGCAGCCATGACTGTATCCCATTCTAAAGCATCAGCATGCACTATCAAATATTGGATGCTGAACTAAAACAACCCGACTTTGCAACAGAGCTATTATCTTTTCCTAGCACTGTTATAGCTTTAGGTAGCAAACACACAGATTCCCAAATAAATCATAGGGGCAGAGCAGAGGAAGAACAACACAGAAGCAAGAAATTACTCTCATTCAAGGCCAAAAGCTAATTTATTACCGTGGAAGAAAAAAAAAAAAAAACGTGACATGCTTATAAATGTGGTATTTGCTAGAATCAATTGGCAAACAATATATTTACATTTGGGCACAACTTGGAAATGTTCTCTGCTAGGTTTACTCATGTCTTGCCAGCTATTTAAACAATAATGGCTGTGTGTTATTATTTTGTAAGGACTGCAAATACTAAACGAAATAAAAAAAAAAAACTTAATATTAATGATCGCTTTTTTGTGGTTTACTATGGCATATTGGCAAATGTACAAATACAGTTTAAGGCAATTCAAGATGATGAAGTGTAACCTACTGGCCACTAGGTGTCACTAATAACACACCAGGCTTGTTTGCCGATTACAGACTTTTAATTATTTATCTCAGGTACATTAATAACAATAATCATATCACATGTCTTAATAACATAATCTACTGTTTTGGTCATACTCCACTTTTAAATCCCAGACGTCACATCCTGTCCACTGGGTACTCCGGTTTCCTCCCACATTCCAAAAACATGCTAGGTTAATTAGCGACTCCAAATTGTCCATAGGTATGAATGTGAGTGTGAATGGTTGTTTGTCTATATGTGCCACCAGTCCAGGGTGTACCCCGCCTCTCGCCAGAAGACAGCTGGGATAGGCTCCAGCACCCCCGTGACCCTTGTGAGGAAAAAGCGAAATGAATGAATGAATGAGTTCTCCTCTTATTTTGTGTGGAAGTGGTAACTTTTTGGCGACTTATTTTGTCTTTCCCCACCCTCGGCCATCTCTGTGTGGAGTTTGCATGTTCTCCCCGTGCATGCGTGGGTTTTCTCCGGGTACTCCGGTTTCCTCCCGCATTCCAAAAACATGCTAGGTTAATTAGCGACTCCAAATTGTCCATAGGTATGAATGTGAGTGTGAATGGTTGTTTGTCTATATGTGCCCTCTGATTCGCTGGCCACCAGTCCAGGGTGTTCCTCTCGCCAGAAGACAGCTGGGATAGGCTCCAGCACCCCTGCGACCCTTGTGAGGATAAGCGGTAGAAAATGAATGAATGAATGTTATTTGTGTTTTAAGCAACATATTCTTGTAAATGTGACATAGGGGTGTTGTTTTGTGTCTAGAGGGCTCTAATGTTGTATATTGCATCACTTTCTTGAGATACTATATATCCATGCATAATAATTATAGACCTATATTAATAGGGATTTTGAGAGTGCAAAGCAGAGGACAGTCTTATGTTAGAAGAAGATTAGACTTAATAATACAAAACACAAATCACATGCCACAGAATTGGATCAGACTGTTTACACCGCATTTTGGCCCACAGCAATTTTAATTGTCAGAAATGGTTGCCTGGGAGAACAGATGGACTCGACATAACACAAATGCCATTGCCATATTTCTCCTCGTCTACAGTAACATCACGCCCGAGCCACGGTCAAAAGGAAAGACGAGCTACCCTATAGAAGCAGATCATTTCATCGGTACGTGACATCCTTTCATTCTTGCATAAAGGTATCATTACTTAAAGCACACGGTCGGGGGTTAGTTCATAAATTGACTGCTTTCTTGAGAATACCGCATTGTACCGCAACCATCTAATTCATTCCCACTCCTTTACCTGGTCTCTTGACGGAGAACCTGGCATACTTGAACTCCTGAAAGGAGCAATCCACCATGTTTTGCCAGACAGGAAGGAATATTTATGACTTTGTGTTCCCACACTCCTCACTTATGTTGTGCGGTATAATTAATTCCTAATCCACTGTGGTGAATACAAATCAGAGGGGTAAATGTGCATTTGGAACTGACGAAAAAAAAAAAAACATGGTTGGAAGCTAAGCCAACGCGTGTGCCAAGTAAAAACAGAACGCCTTGCTTGGAAATGAATTAATCAGTTTAGCATCTCGACGTGAAAATATATAAATATATAAATGGCACAGCAATTCCATACCAGCGTTGAGTGGGCGTGCGTGACACCAGCATGACCATGTCAGTTTCATGGGGTTGCGCCCGCTTGTCGCTTTAGCCAACGCCTGCATGCGTCTCATTGAAAGAGACATAATAGGGCTGATTCCACCGGAAGCGACAGTGAGTGGAAGCTACGTCTTGCTGCTCTCTCGTTTATTGTATTATGTATATGATATCGAAAAGTCCATCCATCCATTCATTCATTCATTTTTAATGCCGCTTATCCTCACTTGGGTCGCGGGTATGCCGGAGCCTATCCCAGGGAAAATGAAATAACCAATATTTATGTTGTTGACATTTATGTTCTGTTCAGCAGATACAAAAAACAATGGGGGGGTTGACTACAGCCACACCACATCAGTACAAGAATGTTGTTCCGTGAATTTTTAATTTAAATATGGCAAGATAAGTTAAGTATTATGTTATCATTAAGGCGGCACGGTGGTCGAGTGGTTAGCGCGCAGACCTCACAGCTAGGAGACCAGGGTTCAATTCCACCCTCGGCCATCTCTGTGTGGAGTTTGCATGCGTGGGTTTTTTTTCCGGGTTAGGGTTAGGGTTAGGGTTAGTTTTACTCCGGTTTCCTCCCACATTCCAAAAACATGCTAGGTTAATTAGCGACTCCAAATTGTCCATCGGTATGAATGTGAGTGTGAATGGTTGTTTGTCTATATGTGCCCTGTGATTGGCTGGCCACCAGTCCAGGGTGTACCCCGCCTCTCGCCTGAAGACAGCTGGGATAGGCTCCAGCACCCTTGTGAGGATACACGGTAGAAAATGAATGAATTAATGAGTTCTCTTATTTTGTGTGGAAGTGGTAACTTTTTGGCTACTTATTTTGTCTTTCCCCACACTCGGCCATCTCTGTGTGGAGTTTGCATGTTCTCCCCGTGCATGCGTGGGTTTTCTCCGGGTACTCCGGTTTCCTCCCACATTCCAAAAACATGCTAGGTTAATTAGCGACTCCAAATTGTCCATAGGTAAAAATGTGAGTGTGAATGGTTGTTTGTCTATATGTGCCCTGTGATTGGCTGGCGACCAGTCCAGGGTGTACCCCGCCTCTCGCCAGAAGACAGCTGGGATAGGCTCCAGCACCCCCGTGACCCTCGTGAGGATACGCGGTAGAAAATGAATGAATGAATGAGTTCTCTTATTTTGTGTGGAAGTGGTAGCTTTTTGGCTACTTATTTTGTCTTTCCCCACCCTCGGCCATCTCTGAGTGGAGTTTGCATGTTCTCCCCGTGCATGCGTGGGTTTTTTTTTCTGGGTACTCCGTTTTCCTCCCACATTCCAAAAACATGCTAGGTTAATTAGCGACTCCAAATTGTCCATAGGTATGAATGAATGAATGAATGTTATCATGTATATCAAACGATAAAACGTTCTTAGAGGATTTTTTTGGAGTCGAAAAAATGATGTGCATTGTTAGCTAGCTCCTGTTAACTTGTTTTCTGTCGCTGCAATGCACAGAAAAGGGAAATAAATATGTGTTCATGCTGCACATCAGGATTTTGAATGACGTCTAAAATTCCCCAAAAAGCACAGTTCCCCTTTAAGACCCTTTGCTGTCCACATTTAAGTTGACTGTATCCATCTGCTGTTTAGGAGTAAAGTGTTCCTGCCCGCAGGAGTCGCCACTAAAGATGAAATTAACATCCACTTTGAGCCACATGAGTGGGGGATAACTACAAAGGCCAATCTTTGACGCCACGCGCCCACTGTGTCAAGAATTCACGAGCTTTGCAATTTTAACGCCAAATGACAAATGAAAAACTGTTTATATTTTAGACTGAGAAAAGCCTATGCTTTGTTTGAATGTACCTACTTCAAAAGGATGAGGAGTATTTTAGTTGTCATATTTAATTTTTGGTGTGTATATGTGGGATTCTGCGAGACTCCCCGAAGATCAAAGTTAACTCATAAACAACACACTTCTTTATTCATAAGACGCTTAGCAACCGCTGCTAAGCTCACAGTTTAAGTGCAGCCTATTCCTTCATTTCCTGCTGCTTATTCGGGTTCACAGGCAGGAGTAAGAACAGATAAACTGGAAATTGTTTCAACTGAAATTTATGTCTTCAAACATAAAGAGTCATTTTAATAAATGTTTGTTGTTCCAGCAGTGGTGATTACATTTTAAATGTCATCCAAAAGAGCCTTTCATGGGAAGAAAAAAAAAAAAAAAGTACTATTTTTGAGTTCTAAATTGATCCTTTTAAAAAAAAGAAAGCAAGCATAAGGTGGATTTAGGGCATTTAGGATGCAGTCAACTGAAACTCAATGACAAATTGCAACATCACAAGGGAAATAACTATGATGTGATTTGATGAGACAAAGATTATGATGAAGTGAAAGACTCAGTGAACCAGGACACACTCAGTGGCTGTGGGCATCTGTCCTTATGGACAGTTAGAGGAACATGATGAAAAAAATATGCTCACTGAATACATTTTTACTGAGAGGCTCTACTTCAAATTTAAGTGGGCATAAATGGACTAAAACTTCACTTGTAAGTTTGTCAAGGTCAATTTGATGGACTGTATGGGGCCCGGTTTGTGTTGAATGCCCAGAAAGAAAACAAAAATATTAATTCTAGTTCAGCGAGTGGATACGGTAGCAGGTTCCTGTATCGTTAAGCAGCCATAAATGTTAAGATGAATCGATTGGGGAGACATGCACCATAGCAATCAGTTGGATGTAAATATTCGCTCTGTAACGTTGACTCGGAGTGTTGAAAACACGATGCTCAGTCTGAAATGTTGCACGCTCATTATTGTTATGACATTATGAGTATGGGATTGTTTATTGCTCCAGACTAACACAGTAATTCCATTGCACCCATGTGACAAATATTTCTATTTACTTATCAGTGCTGGGAAGAGATGTGTCATTAGTTACGGGGCTTTGCACCATCTACTTATTGTGTATTATTGATTGGACTGAAGGCTAAGACGTCGTTTTTCATTGTTTATTTTTCATTGCACACAGTATAAAACGTCCATTTCTAGCAACATTAAGACCTTAAATAGGTATAAAAATATAAATATAAGATATAGAGTGTAAAATCAATTCATTCAGGTTCATTTAGCAAGACTTTGGTCCGTGTCTAAACAATAAATACATTTCTGTTGGGGAGTGGTTATCTCACAGGCCTCACAGCTAGGAGACCCGAGTTCAATTCCACCCTTTGTGTGGAGTTTGCATTTTCTCCATGGGTTTTCTCCGGGTACTCACGGTTTCCTCCCACATTCCAAAAACATGCTAGGTTAATTAGCGACTCCAAATTGTCCATAGGTATGAATGTGAGTGTGAATGGTTGTTTGTCTATATGTGCCCTGTGATTGGCTGGCTGGCAACCAGTCCGGGGTGTACCCCGCCTCTCGCCCGAAAACAGCTGGGATAGGCTCCAGCACCCCAGCACAGCCCTTAATATTGCACATATTAGTGGGCATTCATAATTCAAAAATGCTGATTAGACAGTAATTATTGGAGAGGTATGCCTAAGGTTGGTCACAATAACAGGTCTACTCCAAAATGTGCAGTTTTAGTCATAAAAAAAAAAAAAAAAAACGGTCAGTATCTTGAAATACTGTAGATACGGATCCAGTGCAGAGTGGCTGACATGTAGAACGAGTATGCCGGCCATGCAAGCAGGAATTGAGTACAGATCCAGGAGGTGATGGTCTTAGATGACAATATCTCTGTGCACTCCGTATCCTACTGTACGCCTGCCTATACCGTAAAATCACCGCTACCATAAAACCAGGGCATCAGAGCAGTACTGTTTAGCGAATGACCTTTTCTAATAAGAGGGCATCCACATACCAGATGCCTGCTATGTGCACATAATGGAAATCCAACAGCAACCTCAATATGATATATTCAGGATTTTGTACTTTGCCACCCGTATTTCTGTCTGCCTGATGATATTTGTATCCCTCACTGGTTGATCATCTACTGTACCTGTCCTCTTTGCACTCATCCCAGATGGCTGGCATGTAAACAAATGGCCTCGCTGGCTGCGGTGATGAAAAGGGCCCCCATGGAGGCGGCTTTGTGTCCGGGCTCTGACATTTCTATTGGTTGCTTCTTTGGCAAAGCCTGAGATGTTGGATTACAGCCTGTTCATGTTTCCGTTTTAGATTTAAGCACTTGACCTTTCACAGGAATGTGTTGTGTTTATCTGCCCACAGATGTTTATTTAGGTTAGAGAGCCTGATGGCACTCTTTGTTTACTTTGGAGTGGAAGAAAGTCTCTCGACACCACTTGAACATGAGATCAGGACCTCAGTGGGATTAAGGTGGCTCCGTTGTTGGTGAGGAAGCGTGTTATATATTTTTTTATCATAGTGACCAGATTGAGGGGCGGCACGGTGGTCTAGGGGTTAGCGCACAGACCTCACAGCTAGGAGACCAGGGTTCAATTCCACCCTCGGGCATCTCTGTGTGGAGTTTGCATGTTCTCCCCGTGCATGCGTGGGTTTTCTCCGGGTACTCCGGTTTCCTCCCACATTCCAAAAACATGCTAGGTTAATTAGCGACTCCAAATTGTCCATAGGTATGAGTGTGAATGGTTGTTTGTCTATATGTGCCCTGTGATTGGCTGGCGACCAGTCTAGGGTGTACCCCGCCTTACGCCCGAAGACAGCTGGGATAGGCTCCAGCACCCCCCGCGACCCTCGTGAGGAAAAGCGGTAGAAAATGAATGAATGAATGACCAGATTGAGCACTACAGTCATTTTTACTTCACCAGTACAAATACTTATAATCACATTCCAAATATAAGATAGCAAGATGTACTCATTGTTATGTTTGCTGGCCAAAGGGAATCCGAGCCAAGTCAAAGTCACTAAACGGAACAAAGAGCCAACATGAGGAAATGTCATAAATCTCCCTGCCGGATTTGTATGAATCAAAATGTGTTTGCATCAGAAATTCATTGTAGATTCCCAGAGGTTCAAGCATATGCTTCTACGGTATTACTGTCCATCTTCATCAATCATTCATATTGAGACAGCACAGTTGCACTGGCCTCAATAGCGAGCGTACGCCACCCAACAAAGAAGCATCATGGACTGTCAGAATACAGTTCAATGTCTTTTGCAGTAAATTGATACACCCATAAAAATTGGGCATTTGATTCTTTGGAAGGATACATGCCACAGTCAACATGTATGTACGATGTACAGGCAGTGTTTTAAGATATTGTGTAGTATGATCTGATCTGCTGTAGGAGGGTACGTGGGCAGCCACGAGGATATTTCCAGTTGGCTGTTGGTGGATCAAACGTTATAATGACTCGGGTGGGTTGGTCAGTGTGACCGCAGAGAACGTATCCCGGTGCTGGACAAGGACACAGAGGTTGTTCAGCTGGTTAGTTCTTTGGCGGCGTTCATTGAGGTAGTCATACCACCGTACACCGTACAGGACTCTGGTACTGGCAGGACGGTGATGTTGTAGACCCGGATCTTGGTGGTCTCAAGAGTTTTTTCACGACACAAGCAGCCAGTCCTCACCATCTGTTCACCTCAGGCAGTGTCTCCGGTGTTAGTAAGCTTTGAGCCCAGGTAAACAAACAACAAGGCAAACCGAGTAGGCTCAGAGCCAAAGACAATGAGGGGGTGGATCGAGATCATCAACCTCATGCATTAATTTAGCTTTTGGACCAGTTGACATGCGGTCCCAGCTTCATTGCCTCCTCATTGAACACACAAAGGGCTCCACCCCCAGTTCAGTGTATGAGCAGCAGAACAGAAAGGTTGTAGTCACCGATCTTGACTCCAGGGAAGTGGACACAATGTGACATAGTCAATGACACGGTTAACAGGTCTGGTGCGGTCATGCAACCCTGGTGGACACTGGCAGAAATAGGGAACCAAGCGGTCTCGCCGTTGATCGCACTAACAAAGCTCTTGGCGCTATCATCCAGGTTCGATGGAAGGACCAAAGTGCAGAGGATGTTTACTAGCCTTTGAAAATGCCCATTTATTTGTCATACGGAATGATCCATATAACTGACCTTCTATAGGGGACAACTTGGACTCATGTTTTTCAACTTTCAGCGCCCACTTTGACCAGACTTCTTCACAAATGACAGAGATTGGCTGATAAATAGATCCAAGTCAGAAAACAAGCTTGATCCGTTTAAAAGCCCAAATGGCACACAAATCTGTGTGGGTTCCGGAAGATTTACTGTATCTCCATGACCTTTGCCAGGCTGAAACTTTTCTAGGAACAAAGTGAAACATATTCTTAGCGCTTTCCACACACAGAGTTCTTCCTTAGCATACCACTGCTAACTCAAAGGTTCAGAGGCAAGCAATTTTTCAGGTTACATTCACAATGTAGAGCAGGGGTCTCAAACTCAATTTATTTGGGGGCCACTGGAGCTCGGGTCTGGGTGAGACTGGGCTGCATCAGGTTTTCCAAAAAAAAAAACAAAAAAAAAACGCATTTATTAAAAAAAAAGTTTTTTGTTTTCTACAATCAAATCAATCTATCAGTAATAAATAAATAAATATAATAATAAAACGGTAAATAATAAAAACTTAAGAAACCACATATAGTTGGTGGGTAGACAAATTATTTTTTTCAGATTAAAATGAACAAAGCATTATTAGAGCCCTGTAGACATGACAAAACACGACTATAGTCACATTTATACTCTTTTTATTTACAACATATTGCGCAACGGCAGGGTCTTGAGACACATGCTAACCCGCAAACTAGAGCGCTAGCGACCTAAACGGTAGCCTTCGAGTTATTTCCTTTAAACTTAAATAGCCAAAAACTTACCACTTCCACACGGATAGGGAGGATAACTATTAACAGTTATTTAACCTTTAACATGAACATTAATCAAACGTAATAATTCTTTCTGGGTACATGATACCATACAGCATTCATATCAAACTTGCGCGGGCCGCAAACTAGTGTCCTGCGGGCCACATTTGGCCCGCGGGCCGCATGTTTGAGACCCCTGTCCTAGAGAATGAACACAGCCAAAACGAAGGCACCAAATGTCACCCCAGAAAATGATCATCCCCCTCACACTGTTTCTTCCTTCATTTAATTTAAAGGGAAAATTGCTCCTTGAAACAGGAGCGTTACCTGACTCACCTTGAAGCGGGGCCCTAATTGACTCACTTGTCGGGGGGAGGGGGGGGGGTGCTTTTCAACCTTTCATTTGAGCTCACGCCTCTGTTATCACAATCTCCAAAAGTTTATCTTCAAGACGCTTCATATGTCCTCCCACACGACAGCAATAGCGATTTATAAAACGGCCACCACAGCCTGCTTATATACGTATACACGGCAACACCAATTTTCAAAGTTCCATGAAAGCGAATACAATCATCTGCGTGTAGGAGTATTCACCAGAGAATCTGTCGCTGCGGAATGTAAGAAGAAGCCATCGACTGACAATTGTGATGTGACACTCAATACGTAGATCCAGTGTGGGCAGAGCATATCTGATAAGCATGAAAAGCTCATGAAGTCAAATGAAGAGATGGAATTAACCTAAAGGCACTTAGTGGTTTTTTTTCCCCTGCCGCTAAAATAGCTTGACTGGAATAAAAAGCAAGTATTGTGTCAGTAATTGATCACAGGGAAGAAGGAGACGGCGGTTAAGTGCAGCAGTCATGTAAACAGTCTTCTGTCAAGCGTTCGCTAAACACTTTCCGGGTAAATCTGTCAATCAGTTGGCATTTCCTGTGCTTTCCCCACTTTTCCGCATCAAGTGTCTCTAATACCCCGGCAGCACTTGCAAGTCTTGCATCACCCCCGGCTCTCAACATTTGGGTGGTGCGGGGATTGGTAGAGAATATTGAACACTTTAAGTCCCATATCGATATAAACGGTGGAGAAAGAAGAGGATTTTGATATGCCGTTTTTTTTTTCAGCTCAACGGGTATGTACGAGCATGTTAAGGAGGCGATGACGGCGGTGGGGGGGGGCTCATGTGACCATCACATGTCCTCCACATTGCTCAATGATGTGCAGTTTTTCACACATACACAACAAATCAACCTTGACTCAAAAAGGAGATATTTCTGCAGAGGAGATTGCTGTGACGAATCCACCCACCCAATATTCCGAGAGTGTTATTGACTTGAAGGGAAAGATAGAGCAAAAGGGCGTCATGGCGAGGATGTTGCTACATATTCTGACATTTGAAATAGTTCTTCTTATGACCTCTGGCATAATGTCTTTTTCTGACAAATATGTTCCAACCAAGATGACAAACAGTAAACAAACCATTATGACAAGCAGAATAGAAGACGTAGTGTAGCAAGAGTCTCCATAAACTCCTAACGTCTAATATCAAAGAAAATAAAATGTATATAATAGACTCTGTCATACAAAAGGGAGGCCTTCCCACCGACTTATTTAATTAGATGTTATCAATCTCATAAGAAATAGTCATACTCTTTGAAACACAACCCACACGTCATTCAACGGGACACAACCAACAGTCCAAAGTGTGTCATCTCTACTGATGTTCTTGTGTGTGGAAAAGCATGCATGAAATATTAAATGTGGGGGCGGAAGAGATCTGATATCACGCTTTGCTCTGCTTATTACCGTCACTCACAAGGAATGCCTGCAGTTACGTACATGTTGCTACACATGCATAGCCATTCATGGGAAATTTCAATACATATATATAATAATTCTTTCTTTTTATTTTCTTAATTTCAGACATGCATACTATGTTGCATTATTCTTTCTCACATATACACTTAATATTTATTTATATATATATACACACATACATACACATACATATATATATATACACACACATACATACACATACATATACACACACACATACACATACATACATATACACACACACACACACACACACATACACACACACATACATACATACATATACACACACACACACACACACACACACACACACACTACATACATACATACACATACATACATATATACACATACTACATACATATAGTACATACATATACATATATACATACATATACATATATACATACATATAGTACATACATATACATATATACATACATATAGTACATACATATACATATATACATACATATAGTACATACATACATACAGTACATACATACATACACACACACACAACACCTCATTACTACACATGTCTGAAAAGGAGCAGGAAGAAGCAAAGCTTATTAAATCCTAACCCCTTCTCCATATATATATATACATATAATCACAGAATCTTACATAAGACAAAACAACAAAATAAGTTCATATTTTTAAATGCATACACAAGAAATGATTCCAATAAGCAAGATAATATGGCTTCATTTGCACAATTCAACATGCCTGAAAAGGAGTAGAAAGAAGCAGAGTTGATTTTGATTAAACCAACCCCTTCTCTGTGTCTCAGTACTGCTCACATTAGAACTCATGTTTATCTTTTCCTCACAGGAAAATAAATAAATAGGTCATGTAACGAATGAATAATAATGAATACAGAAGATATAATGAATTATTTTGGGTTATTATGGTTAATTAATTCCCCACTCTGTTAATTGAACATGCATCCATTTTCAATGCTGCTCGTTCGCTTTAAGGTCTTGGATAAGCTCGAGTTTTATCCAAGCTGCCTTTGGCCAAAAGGCAAGGTACATATAAAGTAGCCAATCACATTCACAAGCGGAGATTCGAACCCTCTAATGAACTGTACTCTAATGTTTAGCTTTTTCCCAGTAAAAATTGCTGAATTTCATATTTCCTGTTGAAATACGGGAGTGGCCTGGCAAAGGTTCCTTATCGCATTAATAGCTAATAGCATTGGTAGATACAACAACAAACATACAAAGATCGCTCTAATACACCACAAGGACGCAAAACAAAATACACACACAAAAAAAAAATGAAACAGCGAATCTGAGAATGAAAACTGTACCCAGAACGCCAACAAATTTCCATTTCATAAATATTTTAAAGAGACGCAGACAAAGGTGTTTCCTGTCTGACCTACTCTGACATCATGTGTTTGCGGGATATTAAGCAATGTGAATGTTTTATTTAATGATTGCAAATCTATGGATTTTGTTTTGGTTTTTTTTGCAGCAGCTCACCAGCCTGAAGTCATCCGTTACATTTCGGATCACATTCAGTTCTGTGCCCTGAGTATTGATTGCCAATCAATATTTGCTCTCCAGGTGTGAGTATAATAAAACATAGAGCGTAATAAAAGAAATCCATAGCTTTCTGCTGAAGGGCAATGAAGAGTTTTGGGGTCCACAAAAAAAAAGAAAGAAATTGACGAAATATTCAGTGTTACTTATGTGGGTGTCAGTAATCCCCGTGGACTTGCCTTCAATATCGGATTGGATCTTGTGGATTTATAAGCAGTCAAATGGGTCCAAATTGTAAATAATTGACAAAACGGGGCCCCGGGTACTGGTGGAGAGATAAACAGCTCTTCCTGACACTGTGCCATTGCGCTATCCTTGCTGTGTGAAATGTGTACCGTCGAGCACCTCTGAGAATCAATGACTGATACCAGCCACCCAATAAGTACCTCATTTATTTTCATCCCCAGTCTGTTTCAAAATGTTGCCCCTCACACGAGCGTATTGTTGCATCCTCCTGTCATTGCTTGTGAACATCCTTTGACAAAGTCAGGTTGAATTTTTACGTTGCCATGTGTTGACACTGGGCTGATGTAGAAGGTGACATGAAAAGCACTATGGAGGATAGATTTGCTTTCATAGAAAAATTAAATTGTGCAATGAGCTGACGTGCTGTGCATCTAGTAGTGCATCACACCCTCCACGTGTGTTTTTAATCACTTTTTAATGTAACTGTCCCTCATTTATTGCAGTTAATTGAGTCCATACCGGACCAAGATAAGTGAATTTGTCTGAAGTGGCTTTAAATATTAATCAATGGAATATTTTCATAGCTAGAGCATAGAAAATGTATTTATGACGTTCTAAATACTGTGTAGCTGGCAACCAGTCCAGGGTGTACCCCACCTCTCACCCATAGTCAGCTGGGATAGGCTCCAGCATACCCCCACAACCCTTATGAGGATAAGCGGTATAGAAAATGGATGGATGGACTACCCAACTATATAATTTTTAATATTATATTTTAATAATATTTTATATTTAAAAAATATTTAATAATATTTTATATTGTATTTAGTTTTTTTGTATATATTTTTACATATAATTTATATTTAAATATTTTTTTTATATTTTATACTCATTACTAGAGCCCTGTAGACATAAAATAACACCCCTATAGTCACCTTTATATGCCGATTCTTTGTTTACACCGCTTTGCACAACTCTTATGTGCGGGCTGTGGGATCACTGCAGGGACATAAGAGACTGTTAATGCTTTAAGCATCACATGCTAGCAAGCTAACTTGTTAGCCTTCAGTTTATTTATTCTAAACTTACAAAATGGTTTCAGAGTGGGAAAGAAGGGTAATATAAGAAGCGAAACATGTACCACTTCCACACGGACTGGGAGGAGAACTTTTTTTACTCTACCATATTGGACATGCCATGGCTGTGTTAAGGTAGTGTAATGTATTATTGATACTAGTTATGACTTTTCTATCCTTTTCAGAAGATACAGTTGAAGGATAATGAATGTGGCATGGATGCTAAGAATGCTAAGCTATGCTAAGATTTTCAGTATTAGTGCAGTGCTTGTCAACAACCGCACTGCTTAATGTGGTACTACTCGTAAGTGGACAGCTGAGGTGAGTTTGTCCTTGACTGGAGATAAGGACTAGTTAAATATGTTAATGATGCAAGTACTACTGCCTACAAAGTTGCAGTTATAATGGCAACAATGACCTTGGAAAGCGTTTTCAGCAGAAGAGCACAATAAAAATGTGATTTGTATTGTTTTTCTTTAATAGCCCTTTGGGGTCCATAAATGGGCACACCATGCTTGCATCTAAATGCAACATTTTGGGGGTTCTGTCGCTTTAATCGGAGAGGTATTTTTGTTTAAACAGTGTATGTTCTACTGGAAGACCAGCTCTTCATTCATTGGTCACACACCGTAGTCATACAAATAACCTGAGTTTATTGGTTTAATGACTTTGGAATACTTTATGATTGAAACAGTTGGATTTATGAAAAGTTAACATGTCATACCATTTTTAATCCTCTTACATATTCCCAAAAGGAAGTTTACTGGTGCCTCATTATTTTTATTGAGGACAACTGTCTGTCATGATTCTGTATCCTAAAATAAGAAATAATATTTCAGAAAAACGTCACAATAACCTACTTTTTTTTTTTTTTTTTTTTTTTTTAGGAAAATACATTTTCTGTCCAAGAAAGCTTCATAACAAAAATAAGCGCAGACAATAACAGTCAAAGTATAAGGATATGAGAATGCAACTATTTATTGTTTTACTCAAGTCCTCTATAGGGAAGATGCAGGAATGTATTCATAGGAAAGACATCAATGCTGTTGAATAAACTTCCTCCATTGAGCATACAATCGTACCTCGTTTATCACTGTTAATTAGTTCCAGAAATGACCGTGATAAGTGAAGCTGTAACACTTTACAAGTTACACAAAATTACAGTAGTTAATGAGGAACAAACCTAACCACTACTCATTAGCTTAGTTCCTCAGGAACTACTCTAAATATGTACCTTGGTTCCTCAGTAGTTACTCCACCCATTAGGTCCTTAATAACTACTCTCAATCTATGTACCTTACTTCCTTGGTAACTACTCTACTCATCAGGTCTTCATTAGTTCCTTGGTAACTATTCTAAATGTGTGCCTTAGTCACAAGTTCCTCAGTAACTACTCTAAATATATGTACCTTAGTTCCTGAGTAGTTACTCTACCCATTAGGTCCTCAGTAACTACTCCCAATCTATGTACCTTACTTCCTTGGTAACTACTCTACTCATCAGGTCTTCATTAGTTCCTTGGTAGCTATTCTAAATGTGTGCCTTAGTCACAAGTTCCTCAGTAACTACTCTAAATATATGTACCTTGGTTCCTCAGTAGTTACTCTAACCATTAGGTTCTCATTGGGTCCTCAGTAACTACTCCCAATCTATGTACCTTACTTCCTTGGTAACTACTCTACTCATGAGGTCTTCATTAGTTCCTTGGTAACTATTCTAAACGTGTGCCTTAGTCATATGTTCCTCAGTAACTACTCTAAATCAATGTACCTTAGTTCCTCAGTAACTACTCTACTAATTAGTTCTTCATTAGGTCCCCTGTAACTACTCTAAATACGTGCCCTAGTCATTAGCTCCTAATTGTTCATTAGCTCATCAGTAACTACTCTAAATGTGTGTCTTAGTCAAGGCTGTTGCATGTTTCATTCACTATGAACATACTTGTGTGGGCATCGAACCAGGTTCGTGCAGTCCACCCTCTCGAGCTAAATCTAATCCAGCAGGCTGCAAATGACCCGTGTGTTTGAGACCCCTACTGTAATCTAACATGGCTGACCATACCGGGTACTGTATCATATATCGTATAAATAAAGTTGATTTTTTTTTCTTGAAACCACAACACATCTTTGACTCAGCACTGCATTTTTTAATATCTAGCCAGCAATGTCATCTGAATAAACATTATGACCTACTTTTTTTTTCTGTGTCGGGGAAACTGAGAATGTTAATGATAATCATATTCAGTGCGCCTGTGAGAAGTTGCAAGAGGAGATATTGCGGAAGCCACGGGAAGGTGTTAAGTTAAAGATCATAGCAGCAACTCGCTTTTCAGCCCTAGAGTACTTCACTGTGTTTACTCCAATGAAGCCCCCAATGCATGAAGGAAAGATAATTACTTTATGCTCTTTAAATATTAAGTACTCGCTCACTCTTCTCTAAATGCACAACTTCATACTAAGTAGGGTATTGCGTTTGACAATAAATTAAACATTTCCCACAAAGCCTTAACGATGTCTCTTCTTTTATGCCACCTCATTTAGCTGAAAGATAAAATAACTGGGCACAGTTATTGTTTCGGTTGGTTTGGTTCCCAGGAAGCAACCAAGATGGTTGTTGAGCTAATTTGTGTTTTGTAGAAGTAGTAATCACGTTGGGACTTGGTCGACGTAGCGAATGACCATTTCAGTTATAATCGGTATGCAGAATTTTGCAGCTTCACTCTATCACGGTTTTTCAAACATAATTAATCAATTATGCTGTTTTATAGCTGATTTAGGCAAACTATAAGCATTTTCAAGGATAAAAATTGATACATTTATTAAAATGCTAATGTTTTCTAGGATTTTTTTAAAGTAATTGGTTGCACGTTAGGCGGCACGGCGGAGAAAAGGGTTCGATTCCACCCTCGGTCATCTCTGCGTGGAGTTTGCATGTTCTCCCCGTGCATGCGTGGGTTTTCTCCGGGTACTCCGGTTTCCTCCCACATTCCAAAAACACATTCCAAATTGTCCATAGGTATGAATGTGAGTGTGAATGGTTGTTTGTCTATATGTGCCCTGTGATTGGCTGGCCACCAGTCCAGGGTGTACCCCACCTCTCGCCCGAAGACAGCTGGGATAGGCTCCAGCACCCCCGTGACCCTCGTGAGGAAAAAGCGGTAGAAAATGAATGAATGAATGAGTTCTCTTATTTTGTGTGGAAGTGGTAACTTTTGGGCGACTTATTTTGTCTTTCCCCACCCTCGGCCATCTCTGTGTGGAGTTTGCATGTTCTCCCCGTGCATGCGTGGGTTTTCTCCGGGTACTCCGGTTTCCTCCCACATTCCAAAAACATGCTAGGTTAATTAGCGACTAATGATTGATGTCTATATGTGCCCTGTGATTGGCTAGCGACCAGTCCAGGTACCCCGCCTCTCGCCCGAAGACAGCTGGGATAGGCTCCAGCAACCCCCGCGACCCTCGTGAGGAAAAAGCATCGAAAATGAATGAATGAATGGTTGCACGTTGACATGAGTTGTGTTGTCATTTGGGTCGCGGGGGTATGCTGGAGCCCATCCCAGCTGTCTTCGGGCGAGAGGCAGGGTACCTGGACTGGTCGCCAGCCAATCACAGGGCACATATAGACATCAATCATACTCACATTCATACCTATGGACAATATGGAGTCATGCATTTGAATACATGCAATAGCATAAATACCGTATGTTGAATAAGCTGTGCTTCCGATGTGATAAAGCAAAGTCGTATTCACTTCTCATTTGTAATCATGACTGATTGCAGTTGATATTTTGTCTTTGACAAAATAAAATATTTGTTTTACCGCCGTGCCGCTATTTTATCATGGTCTCCTAGGGGATTCATTCTTTCACGAGTAAACCCATTCTATCAACGTTCTTTTTTGTCACTTGTTTCAGAAGAATAACATTAAAGTAAAAGGTGAGTAATAATGAAATAAGTGTCACAACATCGCTTTGTATTACACACAGTAGCCACATGACTTATGGGAACAACGCCGGCAGAATTGTTCCTGTGCATTAATTGTATTTATGATCTTGATATATTAAAGGCTTTTGTTTACTATGTAATGATGTCTGTACCGGCGCTTAAGTGTCTTTGTCATTATTTTATAGTCTGGCAAACGAGTCAAGGATAGAGACTGTAGACTTTCATGAATAAATGCAGATGCACGACGTTGATCTCACATAATCAGGTCAAACGATGTGGAAGTCGTTGCAACTGGTATAGTGCGCTTAACTCTTTCAGAGCACAATAACTGAACTGAATTTACCTGTTTATATATATATATATATATATATATATATATATATATATATATATATATATATATATATATATATATATATATATATATATACACACACACACATTTTTTTGCTTTCATGTTTAATTTCCAATCTGCAAGTTAAATAAATAGTAGTTATGTTCACCGCATGGGCCAGTATCCATTAAATTACCATCACAGTAGGAAAAACATGATAAAATAGCATTTTTAGGACTGCAAATATAAATGTTACTTTATTTATTGTGGAAACATTTCAATGAGGTAATTAAGTTTTTATTCAATTTCTAAGACACGGGATCCTAAAAAACCCATAACGGTCAATCTCGACACTATACCTCAATAATATAACAATCACGACCAATGAGTTCTATTTCAAAGTATACATAGAAGATCCAGGTAAAGATATCTACAGGTTAAGAGAAGTCATATTATACAAATGTGCAGTTAGACGCAGATCTCCTTGAGACGCCCGGATTAAATATTTATCATTTGAGATTCACCTTTGCGGCTCCCCGTCCCAAAAAAAAAAAAAAATGTCAGCCATCGTAGGTACTGTGTACTTTAGTATCTGGGAAACGTCTCACAATCACAGTCCAACCAGTACTGAATAATGCAAAAGGTGCCAAAAAAAATCTGTATTAAAATGATATGGATGCTAACTAAAAACTTGAACTGCAGATAGTCATAAATACAGTATACAGTATACATAACATTGACATCAGCACCTCATCATTGAAAACTGGCATGTGGTGTACGTCCATAATTATAAGAGTTTTCCATTTTTGTGTCTGAAAATGTCTCATAAAGACCGGCATTAAAGTCATTTATTAAGGTTACAATCTCCACGGCTTCCCTTTGACCTGAAAAAGACAAGAGGTCCTTCACCCATGAAACAAGTATTTACAAAGCAACGCTATACAAAAACTTGTAATATTCCGTTGATTATTAAACAAGTGTTTAACCGTGACTGGATCAGGGATCCTCATTGACCCTTGAACAATGTTACACGAAATATTAAAACATCACAACCCTTTTCCTCTGTCAGTTTTAAAGCTCCATTGTCTAAATCCCTGTGTCTATATCCCTTTGTTATAGCTTGTGACAAAACTAAATGAGCCCTATTAACTTGCAAATGAGTCCTTTTGTTCCAACTTTGTCCCCATTTTCCCCAAAAAAGAGAATCACTAATGTCAGTGATGCTGATGAACTGTCATCCGAGCTTCAGGTATGTCTTATTTCATAGTTACTGGCAGTGCTACGTCGTTACATCGCAACATACCGAGTCTAAAAAAAATACCCGAAAACATCTCAGTAGCAGGGCTCGACAATAAAGATGTACAGAGTTAAAAAAAAAATCGGGCAAGTAAATCCAATCGGTGATATTCCCGTCGGGCAAGTTCACTTTGGCATGCCGTACTGCAAAGAGTTTTTTTTAAAAAAGCGGTTCTTGTTGGGTGTTGGTAAAACACGGACTGCGTAATTCCGGTGGTAATTTGCAAACCAATCCTTGCAAATCTTGAAATGGACCAATCAGAGTCGTTTAGACCGCGGTCGGCAGTCCACGGTCCGCGGTCCACGGTCCGCGGTCCGCGGTCCGCGGTCCACGGTCCGCGGTCAGTAGTCCACGGTCCGCGGTCAGTAGTCCACGGTCCGCGGTCAGTAGTCCACGGTCCGCGGTCAGTAGTCCACAGTCCGCGGTCAGTAGTCCACAGTCCGCGGTCAGTAGTCCACAGTCCGCGGTCAGTAGTCCACAGTCCGCGGTCAGTAGTGCACAGTCCGCGTTTTACCCACACCCGTTCTTGTTGGCGATCAACCAATCGCCGATCATTTGACTAGGAAAACATCTATCATGGCGTCCCTGCCAACATGGTCCAATTCTTCAACAACTTCTGAAGGAAAACACCAAAAACAGATGAACCAGTGCCTCCTAAACGAGTATTTTATTAGCGGCTAACCCAAATCAAATGATGGCACATGTGAGTGAATCACATTGCTGTGACAATTTTAAGCGGTCACAATGAAACGCCATCGATTAGATCCAATACCAAGTGCTGATTTTGCACAAGCTACAAAATCTAGCGCTTCCATTTCTCTGTGTATTTTTATCACCTTTGCTTCACAAATTATTGTTTGACCATTGAGCATTTTTTTTTGGGGGGGGGGGGTTAAAAACACTTTACTAGTACACAAATGAGTCTATTCAATAATGTTTCATTGTGGTGCAAAGTTCCTAGAAGTCTCTTAACAATCCAGATTTCCATGCAACGTCATGATCTATGTAGGAAAACAACCACAAGAAATGATAATTTAATATTTGAGATTCTCATGTGATGCCACAAAAATTAGATGATATCATTATGGCAGTCTTTTCATTTCACATGGGGCAAGTTCGGGCAAGTAGTTCTCACCTTAAGGATTCCCTCATTTTTGTTTTTAATGTAGAACCCTGCAGTAGTAAGTCCAGCTTAGTTATCATTGTCCGTTTCATAGACAAAAAGTTCACTTGTTCAAGAATACCATCTTCACCCTCCATGATGGTCGCCCTGTTGATTTCTCCACTGAGCATCTAAGTTCAATTCCGTGTACGCACTTCCACCGCACGAGTCGGTCTCACTGACTGAAACATAATGGAGGTCAAACTTGCAATAGTTAACTAAAAAGAACAAAAGTGATGTTGTCCTTGCCCTGGCTGCCCCACTCCGCCAATGCCTCATTCCGCTTAGTATACTATTAATAATTTATAGCAGTCTGTATATCACCACGTAACATATTTCAGAACACCGTAAAACAGAGGTTTGATGTCCTCACAGGATATTAAAAAGGCCATTGAAACATTTTAAAGGACGAAGCAGGGAGAGATACTGCAGTGGAAGCGTGTACATTGAACCCCCCCCACTCGTGTTTAAGCAGGAGAGTACACTGTGCAACAAATCAGATCCTGCCAAAAAGCTTGGGAGAGAGGTGCAATACTCTGTCCAACAAAGATCTGAATAATTAACAAGGAAGAAAGGCAGAGCATATTGCTAAGTAAAGACCAAAACACGGTAGCTGTCACTTGCAATCATCTAAATGGATCCACATGTCATAACTGAGCTTGTAGTCGGGGAGGGAAGCAGCCTTGTTTGTTTTAATACAAGCCAATCTTTGCTTCTTACCTGAAGTGCCCTTGATTTTCAGAAGGCTTTTGTTCTTCCTCCCCAAATGCATTCATGCAGTAGTACTTGCTTGTCAAAGGGGAAGATGAACACAGTCATAGACAAGGTTACCGTTTGAACGGGTTTGCTTCAGGTTCTTCGGTAAACCATGACATAAATCATGAGATGATTTACCCCTAAAGCAGGGGTCTCAAAGTCAATTTACTTGGGGGCCACTGGAGTTCGGGTATGGGTGAGACTGGGCCGCAAAAAAACCCAAAAAAAACGCACTTATTGAAAACAAAAAAAATTTAAAAACTTTGCTTTTCTACAATAAAAGCTCTGATAAAACATTCCACTGTTCTCAATTATCTTAATTTTTATTTTTCTACACAAAATATAAAAAATAAATAAACAAATCAAGAATAAAGAAAATCAATCAGTAATAAATAAATAATAAAACAGCAAATAATAAAAACTTAAGAAACCACATATAGTTGGTGGGTGGACAAATTATTTTTTTCAGATTAAAATTAAAGCATTATTAGAGCCCTGTAGACATGACAAAACACAACTATAGTCACATTTATACTTTTTTTTATTTACAACATATTGTGCAACTGCAAGGTCTCGAGACACATGCTAACTCGCAAACTAGAGCACTAGCGACCTAAACGGTAGCCTTCAAGTTATTTCCTTTAAACTTAAATAGCCAAAAACTTACCACTTCCACACGGATAGTGAGGATAACTATTAACAGTTATTTAACCTTTAACATGAACATTAATGAAATGTAATAATTTTTTCTGGGTACATGATACCATACAGCATCCATATCAAACTTGCGTGGGCCGCACTAACAAACTTTCATATCAAGGCGTGGGCCTCAAAGTAGTGTCCTGCGGGCCACATTTGGCCCGCGGGCCGCGTGTTTGAGACCCCTGCCCTAAAGCTTTTTCCATTGGGCATTCATCATGACCGGTGATACTTTAATACAAGCCTACATCAGGAAACTAAAAGACAACATGACAAAGGCCGTTCTGCCCCACGTCCAATCGACCATGACTATGATGTATGTCGGGACAAAGAATTGATTAAACACTGCTTTTCACTACGCTATGACATTTATTGAATACACACGCACATGTATGCTCTTTTGATTGCATTTTTTTTTAAAAACCATATACTGTAACCATGTCACGTACTGCTGTAAATATTCATGTCAAAGATCAAGGCTTGAATTGAGTTCTTCTGACTGCATGACGTCACCCGAAACATAAAAAGGTGTGAGACAGTACCAGCATCAAAAGCTTTACAGCAACCTCAGGGAATCAAAACACTTCTTGCAACGCTGATCATAATGCGTATGGTGTGGCCTGTGTCAGTATTGATAGATGTATTTTTCAGAAAATGGTCACAAAATGTCCGCAGGCTGGAGAACTGGCACCGCTTCAGTGAGACCTGGTTGCATGCATGCAGACGTGACTCATTTGCGTCTTCAGGCAATGGATCTGCCATAATAAGTTTGGCAGGGGCAGGACTCGGGCGGCACGAGGAGATGTGCTGTCCTGTACGCTAACGATTGGCGCTGTCACTGAATGTTAAAGAGGAAAGACGATGCTCAGCCAATGTGAAAATATTGTTCACCGCTACGACTGTAGTTAGCGACTGTGGTTTACAGATGAGCAGAACACATCAACATCAATATACATTTTAAAGGGGAGCTATTATGCTCATTTTTCAGCCTTTTGTGGACTCCTATAGAGCAGCTACACACAATAACCAGCACAGAAAGCGCTCTAGTTCATCCAGAATCTGCACCTATTCCAGCAGTTTTTCTTTATATTTCATGCTTCCTGCGAAAACGGTCTGTTTTAATGTATTCCACCCACGGCCCCCCTCCAGTTGTGCCGCTAGCTGTGAACGCAAATTTTTAGGAGTTGATAAATTGTGATATTTTTTATGCTCATTTTTCAGCCTTTTGTGGACTCCTATAGAGCAGCTACACACAATAACCAGCACAGAAAGCGCTCTAGTTCATCCAGAATCTGCACCTATTCCAGCAGTTTTTCTTTATATTTCATGCTTCCTGCGAAAACGGTCTGTTTTAATGTATTCCACCCACGGCCCCCCTCCAGTTGTGCCGCTAGCTGTGAACGCAAATTTTTAGGAGTTGATAAATTGTGATATTTTTTTTTTTAACATACAGCCATATGTGTTGGATCCTGAATCCGATCCAGAAGTAGAAACTGGACAGTCCGAAGTTTCTCAAGAAAAGATGTTACCTCAAGACGTCTCTCAATGGTAAGTAGCTTTAGCATGTTAGCATCAAATTTTCTACAGCATCAGTAACATCTAATGTGGTCAGTTTTTTGCTGGACTACCAAAACTTGGGTAGAGTCACTAATTGTGGGAAACAGCTACAGTAAACCTCGGATATATCGGACTCGGATATATCGGAAATTCGCTCACAACGGACAGATAAAAAAGAACCGATTTTTCTGTAATGCATTTCCAATAAAAATTCATTGCATATATCGGATTTTTATAACGGATTTCGCCTATTTCGGACAAAATCTCCAGTCCCGTTCCAATGCATTTCCATTAAATTTCCCTCGCATATATCGGATGGCCGCATCGTGGCGTTCCGATTCGCCCAATCGTGACAGGCCGCTATACGACGTCATTTGCAGCGTTTGCAGCGTTGCCTGCGCGTCCAGGTACATTGGAAACATAGTCAAGGAAGTGCCTTTTTATAACGGATAAAATCCGATTTACGCATATACCGGATATAAATCCGATATATGCATAAAACGGACATTTTCCGGTATACGCATATAACGGATTTCGCTTATATCGGACAAAACCAGTGGGAACAATTGAATCCGATATATCCGAGGTTTACTGTATTAGCAACCCCGCTCCCTGTATGCGCACTATATAATGCTACATACAAGTGCTTTTGCTCCTAACTCAACAGACGCTGATAAAGACTTGTAATTTTCATCATTTCTAGCATAAAAATAAAGAGGCAGATACATTTTGATATATTTTGTTTACGTCTGGCATACAGTATCTTGGCTAATCCTACACCGACTGATCCATTCAGCGCTTGTCTTCCCTCTGAGAGGGGGGGGGGGGTGTTATCTTGTCTGTGAATCATTATGTGCAACCAAAGAGATTATCTGAGGTTAATGCTGAGAATATCAATCAGAGGTTATCTCTCTCTCTCACTGCAGTTAATACGTACAACAACAAGGGGCAAGTTGTTACATTCTTGCTGTAACCTTCAGACATAAAGTAGACAATATTTGTTTAGACATCCTGGTTGTGTATTCAAGAGGAAAAAAAAAATGACACTTCCAAAGTAAAGTGACTCAAGGCTTGCCTCGGTACAAATTCAGTGACCTGCGTTCATGATGTGTGTGTGTGTGTGTAAGTAAATCATCCTAATGACGGCATATAAGAGAGTGCACATAAACATGGCAGGAAGCAAAAGTGGAAAAAATGAATGATGATGAATGTGGTTCAAGGACATATTTCACCCAATGACCTTCACAGCGTCTTCTATTAGTCCCGTCATATGACTGGAGCATGTATGGTCATGGATCTTTAACTTTGCCAGGTTTAGCTTCCTGTCTATATCAATCAAAATGTGTTGCCATAGTACCATGCTTAGTCTCTGTCGCTGATATCGCAGCAATAAAGCAGGGAAAGGTTGAGTAGTTCAGGAATTGAACCCGTGAGCCTGCAGACCCAGGCCTCCCTGTTTTCTAGTCATCAAACAGATGTTTTTTTTATGTTTAGGAAAATGTAATTAATCCAAGCAAACAGAAGTTTCCCAATTGCTTGTCTTATAATAGGGGACCCGTCATCATTAGGATTGATGGCACCAATTTATTATTAATGATTCGTAAAATGAGATCCAATAGACCCCATTCTAAATACATTTTCCATTACGGAGGAGCTGACTAGCAACACTGCTGATGCTATCGCACAAGCCTTTCACTTTGTCTCGCCGCAGCCGTGCTTCACCTTACGCATTTAGCACATTGCCTGTTCTTCAAGTCATGCTTGGATTGTTTCAAACACAGATCACTTTTAAAGCGGAAAAAAAGAGCCCTGCCTGTCACGGTGTCACAATATTGAGGTCCTTTGCTCATCAGCCAATAGAGAAATATATTCTCTTCCCCTGAAATGTCATCCAGTCCATCATTCTGCCATTTGTATAACAATACTGATTCAGTTTGAATGTCAATATCAAAACTTCCTTTCTGTAAATGGGTTCTACGTAAGTGACTAGAAAGGCACTTGGTAGAGTGGAGACTGGACTTTTTTTTCCCCGGGACTACCCCCCCTTATTTCATAACTCAATGTAAGGCCAAAACTTCTACTTGACACTTTTGCACTCAGAAGTAACTGTGAAATATTTAAATATGGTGAACTCTGATTAGAAATAAAAAAAAAACAAAAAGTAACATTATCAATTCTGTGAATGCATTTATCCATTTAAAAATTGATGACTGGAGCATCGATGATAATGAAGTGACAGTACGCGAGTGGATCGGATAGGTGTGGATGTGGTGCACTTAAATGCTGTGTGAATGTGACTAATTACACCTTTGAGTATTCACCATGGGAGCCCATGTTAGTGTGTTGTTGCACTACCGTTGAAAAGGTGACAATTCCCGTGGAGCTGTGAAAACAGCACTTTAACATTCTGGTGGTTTGCCAGTGGTCCTCTTTGCACGCATGCTGCGATGGAATGGTGTTTTAGGAAGTCATTACACCACATGAGTCATTACACGGAAAATATTGTGCCGATAATGCGCATCATTAACAAAAACGTTACAAGTCAGTGGAATTTGTATACGGTTCCTGGGAGCAGTACCTCTGGTTCAAAACCGAGCAAATTATTTTCCTCACTTTGTCTGAGCTAAGCATTTCATTGGAGGACAAGCGGCATAGAAAGTGACACTGCAATGCTGCCTCTGTCCACCAGAGGGAGCCTATGGAGCCCAGAGGGAGGCTGACATCATTGCAGCGCCCCAGCAGGCACCAATGAATCACAAAAACATGAAAATTTTATTTTTCATTTTAAAATTGTTTTTTAGTACTTGTTAGTACTAATTAGTACTTGTATGTGGCTGCACGGCGACCGAGTGGTCAGCACGGAGGGCTCACAGCTAGGAGACCCAAGTTCAATTCCATACTAGGCCATCTCTGTGTGGAGTTTGCACGTTCTCCCCGTGCATGCGTGGGTTTTCTCCGGGTACTCCGGTTTCCTCCCACATTCCAAAAACATGCTAGGTTAATTAGCGACTCCAAATTGTCCATAGGTATGAATTTGAGTGTGAATGGTTGTTTGTCTATATGTGCCCTGTGATTGGCTGGCGACCAGTCCAGGGTGTACCCCGCCCCTTGCCCGAAGACAGCTGAGATAGGCTCCAGCACCCCCGACCCTTGTGAGGATAAGCGGTAGAAAATGAATGAATTTTTAAATTGTATTAGTACTTTATGTGTTAAGTTACTGTGTGATGAGTTTAGTTATATTAAGTAATGACCTACAATTTCCACCGGGTTGACAAGCTAGTCATGAAAGAGCTACCATTTCCTCACCGACTCTCAAGCGGCATAGTATTTAAACGATTCGTAGTAGGTGTCACAAGATTAGAACGTAGCCATTCATTTGTTGCATGGCTATATAAGCTGCAGGTTCAAAAGTTTAAGAAACTTTCCACCATAAATCACGGTAATTCAATTATACTTGTATCTGTGACTCACAAACTTGTTCAGAAGTCTCCTCATGCTTGACAGTTTGGCGAGGGTTCAAACATATGGACTCGACTCTCCGGCAGCCAAAAACTGTCTCCTCTGAACAGGGTGGTTTAGAGAGTCCTGTAATTCTTGGGGTATTATAACCAAAGCATATCAGACATATTAATTAAATGTAAACCAGTTTGCGCGGAAATGACATAATATGCAACCTTAACATGTAAAGGATGAACATGAAGGATTGGTCGTAGGTGCGAGAACAACGCTAACCCCCGGCTCAAAGTGCGGAGCCAGTTAACCGTAGCAAAGACAGTTTACACATAGCATCACACTTTCAAATCCTGTCTGCTTGTTTTCTTTCATCAAAATCACGCTTCGCTCTAGTGAGTACAAAGCAGCCATAACCAAACTCCCACACCTGTTTGGCATAAGCAAAAGCAAACATCATTCCAAAACGAAAAACGGTGCAGAGTCCGCAGGTCAGACAGAAATTGAATGTTGACTATTTAAAACATCAATACATAGTAAGTCGTAAGAAGCCTCTGTGTCTGCGGAAAGGGGATACTACCCACATTGCCTTGCACCATTTCACAAAAACTACAATATTCATTACATGGAAATGGTTCTTGCAACATGCAAGTAAAATGGCAACCATTATCTTATCTAACCAAGAGCTGTTTTAGGTCTTAATGACTGGATTTAATTGCTGGTTTAAATGGTTCTCAGCAACATCGCTATGAAAGTTACATCATGTCCACACATTGTCTGCCTGTGTGCCAAAACGCTTACTCACCACTCTTTCGCTGTACTTGCCTCACATGAATACTGACCCCCACCACACACGGTGGCACACAAAGGGCACCTAAATAGCGGTAGAAGCGGTTTATTCTAATCTTCTTAACACATCTCATAAATGGGGATTATCACAGCAATTAAATTCATAGTTCAGTGGAAGGTAAGAGTGAAAATAAAATGCCGTGTAGACCAGTCCCCGGCAGGTTTTAGTTTGCTTGTTCTTGTTGTTCCACGGAAACAAGACGCCACATCGCTGTACATCAGGGGTCTCAAAGTCAATTTACTTGGGGGGGCCACAGGAGCTCGGGTCTGGGTGAGACTGGGCCGCATCAGGTTTAAAACAAAAACAAAAAAAAAACGCATTTATTAAAAAAAATAAATAAAAAAAAAAACTTCGCTTTGGTTCCAATTTTCTACAATAAAAGCTTTATTTAATTATTCCAAATTGTCCATAGGTATGAATGTGAGTGTGAATGGTTGTTTGTCTATATGTGCCCTGTGATTGGCTGGCGACCAGTCCAGGGTATACCCTGCCTCTCGCCCAAAAGATAGCTGGGATAGACTCCAGCATCCCTGACCCTTGTGAGGATAAGCGGTAGAAAATGAATGATTTTTTTTTTATTGTATTAGTACTTGTATATGTGTTAAGTTACTGTGTGATGAGTTTAGTTAGTTAGTTTAGTAGTTTAGTAGTTAGTGACCCTTGTGAGGATAAGCGGTAGAAAATGAATGAATTTTTTAAAATTGTATTAGTACTTGTATATGTGTTAAGTTACTGTGTGATGAGTTTAGTTAGTTAGTTTAGTAGTTAGTGACCCTTGTGAGGAGAAGCGGTAGAAAATGAATGAATGTTTTAAAATTGTATTAGTACTTGTATATGTGTTAAGTTACTGTGTGATGAGTTTAGTTAGTTAGTTTAGTAGTTTGTGACCCTTGTGAGGATAAGCGGTAGAAAATGAATGCATTTTTTTTAAATTGTATTAGTACTTGTATATGTGTTAAGTTACTGTGTGATGAGTTTAGTTAGTTTAGTAGTTAGTGACCCTTGTGAGGATAAGCGGTAGAAAATGAATTATTTTTTTTAATTGTATTAGTACTTGTATATGTGTTAAGTTACTGTGTGATGAGTTTAGTTAGTTTAGTAGTTAATTAGTGAGCCTCGTGAGGATAAGCGGTAGAAAGTGAATGAATGTACAGATTGAACTAAAAACCGACAACAGTGACACAAGCGTACTCAACGACAAATTTGTACATGTTGGCAGGTGTGACAGTTCATCATGCATCATCTGGAGGGGGGGGGGGCTTGACCCCATTATAGTTGGAAAGAAACAACATTATTCACTGATTAAAACATTGTATAGTGCATTTTTACATCTGTTAAGTCACCCCCCATTATTCATTGTGTGCCATTTATTTTGTTAGTCAGTCAGTAAAATGAAATGCATGAATTCATAACACTCAAGTGCTGACTCGTGTAATTAGAGAGAATTATGCCCTTAACTGCAATTTGCATAATACAATGCAAATCAATTTCTGTTCAGACTTTTAAGGGGGGGGGGGGTGATGCTTTACCTTTCATGCAGGCCACAAAGATAAGGAAGACTTGAGAATCGCAAATGTTGCAGAAATAAATAAAAAAATTCCATTTGGAGTGTCTGGCCCTCTCCTTTTTGACTCAGCTGTTAGCCTAGTAGCACTTTGTGCACGCCACATGATGTGTCATGCTAATCACCGCAGAGCAGCTGCAACCATTCTACATGTGGGGGGGGGGGGACTCGTGAAAATAACACATCCTCGGAATCTGACCTCAATTGGACTTTTAAATCTTTCAAACCATTACCTCCTAAAATGTTCATCCCTCCTGGGGGTGATATTAGCCAAAATATAGTTCTAGAAACCATTAACATCCTCTGCTGGAGGACTGATAAAACACTTCTTTGCTTGCAGTTCTCCTGTATTGAAGTCAGACACTAATCATCTTTCATAATCCAGGCATCATAAGTCCTAAATTGAATCTTAGATCCATTTCTCTCTGTGTAAAACATTTATTGAATAATATATAAGCTTTAGATTTACGACTTGCTCAATCCATATCAAGCGAGCAGAGCGTTAGATCATGTGGTATCGCAAACACAGAATCGTGAAATTATAACAGCAAACTTATTATAATATTAAAATATTATTAAAATATTAAATATTACAATTTGAAGCAATAAAGGAAAAAGTAAATGAGCTTTAGAATTAAATATTGGCTGGATTAAATGAAAATGTTGAATCTTTTACTAAGCCATAGACAAATGATTTGAGTGCCAGCACCAAAACTTTTTAAAGTTAATTTCTCTATGGAATTAATTAAATATTGTTGTTTTTTTTTTTTTTCAAATTCAGACTGAACACAAGGGCGTACGTATATGCGTCCACTTTATTGGTAGGGTCTATTATGTGCATGATACCATTACGTAACAGCTAATCTCATTCGCCCTGCCCTGCCTTAGCTACTTCTACACTAAATCAATCAAATTTCAGTTTTTTGGGGGGGTATGATTTCTACTTGCTTACAATTTATGACCCACTCATGAATAAACCTGAACAATACAAAAACAAAAAAACATGTATCGTATGTATGGCTTGGGGCAGGGGGGTTATATCTCCTACGGCCTTGAGTAGGGGGTGGTACCAGGGTTGGTGGGTGCGACTTTGGGCCCGCCGGTGTGTTACCAGTCCTGGGGGCCGGTGGCTCTGTGGTGGTGCTGGTCCCTCATCTTCATGCATTCTCAGTGATAATTACTCACATGCATGCATATATACATGCAGTTATGTATAGTACATACTATCACAGTTTTAGTGGAATCTGGCAGTAATATTACTAACAGTTATTATTATGGTTTATAAGACCTGACAAGTGCTGGACAATATGAGCATAGAAGTCAGTATGAACCAACTCCAGTCAAAAAGTTTGCCTCTATTTGTTCTTTTGTTATGCGATTGACAAAATGTTTAATTTTATGGTAAATGAACATGATGATGGAAAAATTACCAATGCTGCTGATGCATTTCAGTTAAGCAGCATAAAAAAAAACCCATTGGATAATTTCACTTCTTTTCCACTGGATGAAAGCAGCGGGGAAAAAAAACAGCATTGTTAGGATAGTTCACCCGTGCCGCTATACATACACATGCTATATATAAATACTAGCTAAACACCGCCACTACATGCAAATGCACTGCTTCCTCTGTTGGTGGAAGCAACAGAATAATTGTGTACCTTAAACTCCTGCTCCATATGTTCTTAGTTGAAAGGACCCGGGGGAATGAACACGACAACTTTTACCTCAAGGTACAATTTATTTTTCCACTACTGTTACCATCTACTGAATGCCACCGATCAGTATTTGGTCCCATCAACTCAAACAATGACCTATCACTGATTTTGACAGGGAGTGTCACATGATTAAATCGTGATAATATTTCTAGTTTTGAAAAAAAAATGTCTTGCGGGAACAGTTCATCCAGAAGTCTATCAGACTGAGATTAAGTGTTTTTGGCACACTATAAATCTAGAAATCCAACCCACCTTGGTGTTCCCAGCGTCACTTCTATATTTGATCAAAATTACTTAAGATTTGTCAGATCAAAACATGATTACTGCATGACTTCTATCACAACATGCCAAGCATCATGGGAACTGTAGTAATTTTAGCATCAACTAATGTACGGCAATGTATTTTTGCATGTGTTTTGATGGTTTTTGTTTCGATTTATGACGAAAACGCCAACGGTAAAAAAAAAAATGCTAAGTTACACAACATTTCAAGATATAGCTGCATTGTTTTCTGACTGATCTCTGATTGTTTGTCCACTCTTATGTTTTGTCATTGTAGTTTTCATAACATAAATGTCAAAATATCGTCGCGCCTCGTATCATCTTGTGAACGGAGTGTATTGTGACATCCTCTCTGGGTGAATTAAAAAAAAAACTAAATTTTTGAGACTATGTATGTTCGAGTACCTAGTACCGTTATTTGGTTCCAAACCCAACCTGGTCAGTGAATGCCCCTTCATTAATGGACTACTTTCATAGCTAGAGTATAGAAAACATGTTTAATATCTTCGGACTATGGTTTTATAACACCCCTATAGTCACATTTACACTTATAGTACTTTTTTCTGAGTACTTTTATAGTGATTTCCTGTGGTCAGTCTCTTCCACTTTCACAAGCAGAAAGTCAGAAAAGAATAGAGACGATATCGTATATACGTTGATGGTGATTGAAAATGTTGGTACAAAAAAGGGAGTTTTGCTTGACAGCCAGCCTGAAGACTTTTCAATATAATTGTAACCTTTTCCTGTATTCATTTCTTTACACGTCCACACGCAGGCAGGCAGGCGGGCAAGATGAAAGCTTAAGACAAGCCGAGCACAGTTTCCATGAGTCTGAAGTCCCTCGCACTTTCCAAGGTCTAACACTGTCAGGTGAAAAGATAAAAACCTCATTTACGGTGCCAGCTTGTCATATAGAAATTAACAGGTAACACTGATAGATAAAAAAAAAAAAAAAAAAAATCAAGTGAAAATTAGACTTCCCGGTTTCCAAATGACATGCCTGCTGTTACAATGGCTCGTTAATAACATGCTCAGATTAACTGCACCGCATTCCAGACTTATAATAGACTCCAATTTTGTTTTACTGACAGAGAAGCCCTTCCCTGACCCGAGATGCTCAAAGAGAAGTTGAGAGGCACTGGAGGAACAGTGCATGAGAGAACATAATAATAAGCAGCTGAAATGTCACCATCGCCAAGTAGCAACTCGTTTAGCATGCAGACATCATGTTTAACCTCTGCTTGTTAAGCACAGTTAGAACCAAGAGAGCCTATCTGTGTTGATAGCAATGTAGGACAAAAACAAGCCTGACTACGGGGTCTTTCTCCCTGGAGGGTTGGGGGGTGGGGGGGTCTCAAGCCAGTATGCCTCCCACAGGGCTCCAGTCTATAGGCATGGTGAGGCTACGGGTGTCCCCGGAGACGTGATGCCTCTCCTGCTGTTGTATGAATAGGAAATGTCTGCTCTGTGAAACGGTCACGTAAAGTTGAAAATCATTTACACAATTCCTACATTTTTTTGTATACTTGGTCATCACAGTATCACTGATCGCTTTAGCTTGAGTGATATGAACATTATACATCCTGGACTGGTCACTAAATTGATGATATTGTTCTCATTTACACAAGCTTAACTTTCACTTACAAGAGTGAGTACAACAACTGTTATATGTGTATACTCTATGTACTACCATTTTGCGTTCTTTTCATCCTTCTTTCTTGATGATATAGAGTCCGGTACTCTACCAAATACTGTATATCGCACCCAAGAACCAGGAAGAAAGGCTAAAGAGAAGAAATAACCATTAAACTACTAATAACTGCTGTTTGGCTATAGTAGGCTCCATCCATCCATCCATCAATCCATCTTCTATGCCGCTTATCCTCACACTGAGGCCCCCGCCTTGATATGAAAGTTTAATATGGATGCTGTATGGTATCATGTACCCAGAAAAAATTATTACGTTTGATTAATGTTCATGTTAAAGGTTAAATAACTGTTAGTTATCCTCCCTATCTGTGTGGAAGTGGTAAGTTTTTGGCTATTTAAGTTTAAAGGAAATAACTTGAAGGCTACCGTTTAGGTCGCTAGCTCTCGAGTTTGCGAGTTAGCATGTGTCTCAAGACCCTGCAGTTGCGCAATATGTTGTAAATAAAAAGAGTATAAATGTGACTATAGTCGTGTTTTGTCATGTCTACAGGGCTCTAATAATGCTTTGTTCATTTTAATCTGAAAAAAATAATTTGTCTACCCACCAACTATATGTGGTTTCTTTAAGTTTTATTATTTGCCATTTTATTATTATTATTATTATATTTATTTATTACTGATTGATTGATTTTCTTTATTCTTGATTTATTTTTTTTATTACAATTTTTTTTACAAATTTATTTTGTGCAGAAAAATAAAAATGAAGATATTTGAGAACAGTGGAATGTTTTATCAGAGCTTTTCTTGTAGAAAATCGGAACCAAAGCACTGAAAAAGTTTGTATATTTTTCTGTTTTTAATAAATGCGTTTTTTTTGTTTTTTTTTTTAAACCTGATGCGGCCCAGCCTTGCCCAGACCCTAGCTCCAGTGCCCCCCAGGTAAATTGAGTTTGAGACCCCTGCTATATGGCCTACGTGGAAACCACACGTCCACCGTGCGGCTATACAGTATCCTTTAGTATGTTGAAAGACTGCTCCTATGAAAGTGAAAGTCATTTTATTCTCCCTTTTATTACCGTCATCTAACTCTTAGATTTAACACGTTATTGCTCTATTTTATGTCCTTCGTCTGGTCTGCGTACAGAGTGTGATTAAGGGTAAGGATTCCAAGTTACGCTAAAATTGGACTGACAATGCCTCACAGGAAAGGAACTCGTTCATAACTCAAGGACCACCTGCATTCCTCTTCTCCATCTTGGACACCACTTTCAGCCGTACTACGAGAATGTTCACGCAGCTCTTGTGATGGATCTCCAACTATTTGAACTATATTCAAAAAGATTTCACTGAAAAGCCGAGACGCGGAGTCTATGGGTGTGTAAATGTATCTGTAATCCTCATTGAGCTAACTGGATATTGGAAGCGATATAAAGTGGATTCTTGCATGCTCGGGTGGTTGACCCAACCAAGGCTGCTACGTCTGCATGACACTTTTTTTTTTTTTTTTCCTCCTACTCCCACAATGCCGAGGCCCCAAGGCAACAGTGTTAGTGCTAAATTGACAAAGCAACTGGATGTGACAGGAAGGGTCATAAAATTGCATTTTGTAGGATCCGTGTTTTTCCATCCTCACTTGTCCCTCAGCACTTCAAATATTAGATGATTGCTCAATTTCAGCCGCTGTAATTTATCTTAGGCTGAATCCATCTTATGCACTCGTACTGATATGATGCATGATGACGACATCACCGTTGCCAATTTGAGGTACCATAAAAGGGTATGGATGACAAAAAAAAGGTCAATTAAATCAGTGGAAGCTTGAAAAAGGAGGGTGCTAGAATGTATTACACGGGAATAATTGTCACTTTCTAGGACGAAGCCTACAAATCCCCAATACCCGAGAGAGGATTCAAAGCTTTTGCCGACTGCTGTGCTTCAACTCCGACTGCAATAGAGAGAAGTGCTCGTCGCTGAGATGAAATTCATCAATGCCGCTGTAGCGTCCTCCCTTCCCCAATTCCTTGGACGTTACAGTAGAGTAGATTGCAGAAAGATTCTATGAAGCATAAAGGCCCCGGCCAAATGCTGGGTCAGCTAACAATCTCAGACCCCACACACACACACACACACACATTCTGTGGCACAAGTTCAATATCCACCCAAAAAGAAATACACAAGACTTTAAATCTTCCAGAAAACATGACACA
Source organism: Doryrhamphus excisus (assembly GCF_030265055.1). NCBI lineage: Eukaryota > Metazoa > Chordata > Actinopteri > Syngnathiformes > Syngnathidae > Doryrhamphus > Doryrhamphus excisus. Next base: position 9,789,234 of record NC_080488.1, on the reverse strand, counting down.
AATATATATCAGGCACAGTATATTAAAAAGCCTGCGCGTGTAATATGACCGGAAGCTTCTCTTAGTAGTGATTAACTGCGGTAGAGTCAGATCGTGTAAATTGTCAGTTCTTTATGCAAGTCCACTTCCTGTTAAGAGCTGCTTATTGCAATGCTATTACCGAGTGATGGTATAAAATATGACCGCTGTAAGGTAAGGCTGCATGACAGCCAACGTCCTCCATAACCACACAAGCTTTGCAGAGGAGGAATGAATGCATTTGAAATATCATCACGAGCCATACATTAAGAAAAGGAACTCTCGGAATATCCATGGATGCAAGCATGCATGGAGATTTCACTAAATTAATTTTAGTGTGTGGCTTTTTTTTTTTTTTTTTTTTTTTTTTTTTTTTTTACACTGAGCTTAATACATAGTACCTTTTATTGCACATATTTTTATTTTTTCACATCTTTTTATTGCAACATTCCCATTATTTAGTCCAGGGGTCTCAAACTCAATTTACCTGGGGGCCAGTGGAGCTAGGGTCTGGGCAAAAAAAAAATGCATTTATTAAAAACAGAAAAATATACAAACTTTTTCAGTGCTTTGGTTCCGATTTTCTACAATAAAAGCTCTGATAAAACATTCCACTGTTCTCAAATATCTTAATTTTTCTGCACAAAATAAGATGAAAAATAAATAAACAAATCAAGAATAAAGAAAAATCAGTAATAAATAAATATAATAATAATAAAACGGCAAATAATAAAAACTTAAGAAACCACATATAGTTGGTGTGTAGACAAATTATTTTTTTAGATTAAAATGAACAAAGCATTATTAGAGCCCTGTAGACATGACAAAACACGACTATAGTCACATTTATACTCTTTTTATTTACAACATATTGCGCAACTGCAGGGTCTTGAGACACATGCTAACTCGCAAACTAGAGAGCTAGCGACCTAAACGCTAGCCTTCAAGTTATTTCCTTTAAACTTAAATAGCCAAAAACCTTACCACTTCCACACGGATAGGGAGGATAACTATTAACAGTTACTTAACCTTTAACATGAACATTAATCAAACGTAATAATTTTTTCTGGGTACATGATACCATACAGCATCCATATCAAACTTGCGCGGGCCGCACTAACATTAAACTTTCCTATCAAGGCGGGGGCCTCAAACTAGTGTCCTGCGGGCCACATTTGGCCCGCGGGCCGCGTGTTTGAGACCCCTGATTTAGTCTCATATGTCTATAGACTGTACTTGAGTGTCTATGCTATCAACTTGTATTAATCATTGCACCTTACTTTATAAGACAAGATGCTCATTGTGACGATACTGTAACTAAATTACGTGCATTACATATCTGTTTTTTTTATCCAATGTATTTATGAGTAGTTGCAATTTTCACATTTGCAACTGAACTGTGTGTGTGTGCGTAACCCCCAGGCCTTGTCACTTCCTGGTTGCTGCATAGCACTAATTATACAAGGCAAAAATGCAGGCCGTGATCTCATAAAATGCACTTCTGCCACCTTTTGGCCGGCTTAAAACTGCACCAAATGTGCTTTTTTCTGTTGTGGAGTTACATCATTACCTCTATGTGTCTCTCACGCAAAAAAAAAAACTGTAAAAGATATATAAATATGTCTTTCTTAGCATATTAGTTAATCGGGTTGACCCTCCTTTGTGGTGAATGTGAAAATGTCGACTGTACTTTTTTTTTTTTTTAATGATGATCTGATGCTTTTTAGCCACTTCTTCTTCGTTGGTGTTTGTGGCTATTTGTGACATGAGCATCAAAACAAAACCCCAATTAGTACTTTGCTCTATCTGAGAATACCCCCAGTAAAGAAACAAAACACTGGCATGGCAAATGTCAGCCGTTCACAACTAATACCGCCAGTTTACCAGAAGGCGAAATTATTCTTAGCTCTTTTTTTTTTTTTTAATGTGTAAACTGGCAGTGAGTTAACCCCCAAGAGACTCCCATGTCACCAGTGTAACCAAACCACATCAAAATGTCACAATGTGCAAGCCAAGTCAAACTGAGATTTGTTGTCATCCTCAGGCAAGAGTTGGCTTGAAACATGAATGTTGGATTTTGGAGCATAAATTGAGTAAGAAAAAGTGACTGCATGTGATGCAAAAATAAATCCAAGATATATTGATGATGAAATTGTCAAATAGCAAAAGGAGGAGCGCAATAAATAACACAGACAGGAAGAAAAGTTGTAAAAATTTGTAACGTGTCATGATATGACAAGCCCCATGGTACACAACTAACAGTATGTATTCTGTAGAAGGAAAAATAATCTGAATTTCCATCTTGAACTTAATCTGTTCACACTGCCTGAGGCTTGGTGTTCAACCTCGGGGGAGCCCCAGCAATCCCCCAACTGTCTCTGGAGACCAGCAGAGAGAAATGTGCAATAGAATGGAAATCTCAACTCTCCCAGCCCTCCCAGATTGCTATTGAAAGCATTTACACTACACTGGGTAACACATGCAACCATGCATCGATAATGAGAGAGCGAGTAAGATGGGAAGAGGAAGTGGAAACGGTGGCGTGAACTCCTGTCTTGGTATTATCGAGGGGGGGGGTGAAATTTAGCAATGGGGCTAGTTAGTGAGCTCATGAAAGAGCTTCATGAGACAGGTGTGAAACCATTTCAGATGCAGGAAAAACTAGGACAAAAGGTGCCCGGACTGGAAGTCAGCCTTTAAACATGCAATCATCTGCCACAGAGTCGGACTGTGAAAATGAGAGAACAATTATTGCAGACAAGCGTGACATGCAATGCGGGGCTGACTGAGTCACCGATGCCGGAAAGCGAGAGTTGCTGTGTGCAAATGACTGCAGTCTTTATAGATAAAAGAGGATCCAAAACACAGCAATCAATGCACAGATGAGACCTGCTACCAAATGAATACGACCTTAGCATTTCAGTGCACAACAGAGTGCAAAAATTGGTCCCTGCCTCCCCATCACTAAAACAAGCAACAATTAAAATCACCACTTTTATCATTGGGACCAAAGAGGGAAAAAAAGCCTCTTAGTGCTCAGTTGGGAGAACCTGTAAATGAGCCACTGAGGATAAACTTATGTTTGGACATAATTCATTATAATCTATATTTCACCCCACTTAAATTTTTTACTAAGGACAAATTGAAAAACTCTATGCAAAATGTAATTTGAAGTTATAGAAGTCAACCTGCAGAGGCCTTTTCACCATCAATCAAAACGGGTTTCGACAGCTGGGAAAGACATTTATTTCATTTAATTTATCATATTATTTCCACAAATTAGATTATTTTACAAACATTCCTTATTTCACGTCATTATACATCACTGAACGTGTTTTTCCCGACAAACCCTGGTTTCTCATGGCTAATTAATTCCAGGCCCCCAAAGTAGTAGTATTCAATATTTAAAAATAAATCAAATTTGTAGCGTTTTTGTAGAACAAAAACCAAACCTGTTTGTTTGCGTTTTTGACTTTTAGATCCATGTACACATGAAATAACATATTAAATAGCAAACACATATAAAATAGCATAGTCACCTTGTTTTCACCACAATTTGTAACCCTTGCGTATGAGTATGGGTTTAAGCAAGACCATACTAGCGAGCTAACTAGTTAGCCTCCAATGTATTTATTCTAAACTGATGAGAGGGTTTCAAATGGAGTGAGGAAGGAGGACAAAAATAAGAAACCAAAAACTTACCACTTCCGCACGGTATGTGAGAACTTGTTTTACATGCCATGTAATAATGTAATGCACTTTCAATTATTATTATTTTTTTTTTTTACTAATAGGTAAAAAAAGAACTCAACCTGCAGAGGCCTTGTCACCATCGATCAAAACGGGTTTTGACAGCTGGGAAAAACATTTATTTCACTTAAATTATCTCATTATTTCCACAAATTAAATAATTTTTACAAACATTCGTCATTTCACATCATTATACATCACTGAACGTGTTTTTCCAACAAACCCCCCCATGTCACATTCACTCACAGCTCCTTCCTTCATGCTTGTAAAAACAATTAGTAGGTTTCCAAAGAAAATTAATTATGATCGATGCTTTGTGGTTGACTGTAACCTATTATTAGTAAAAAAAAAAATGTAAAAAAAAAACATTGAAGGTGCATTACATTATTACATGGCATGTAAAACAAGTTCTCACATACCGTGTGGAAGTGGTAAGTTTTTGGCTTCTTATTTTTGTCCTTCCTCATGAAACCCTCTCATAAGTTTAGAATAAATACATTGGAGGCTAACTAGTTAGCTCGCTAGTATGGTCATGGCTGTCTCTGCGGTAATCTCATATTCTGCGCAAGTGTTACAAATTGTGGTGAAAACAAGGTGACTATACTGATGTTATTTCATGTGTACATGGATCTAATAATAGTCAAAAATGTAAACAAACAGGTTTGATTTTTGTTCAAGAAAAACGCTACAAATTTTATTTTATTTATTTTTAAATATTGAATCCTACTTTGGGGGCCTGGAACCAATTAGCCGTGAGAAACCAGGGACCACTGTACAGTCAAAGCATACTTGTAGATGTGTAGCTTTTTTTTAACCTACTGTTTAGGTTAAACCGATCTGTACGTATGTGCATCGACAAGGATTTGTGTAATGAACCTCAGTAGACACAGCAAGGTAGGAGGTTCTGGAGAACAAGGGCAAATGTGACGTCCGTGGTAGAAAAGACACCAATTAAGGAAGGTGCCACACTCTTTGGATGTTACACCGTTCTTTCTTTGAGACCCACTCAAACTCTGGAAAAGGGCATGAATCACACCAAAACCCCTTAGGCCAGACAGGAAATGAAAAGTCTGTATGTGTGTGTGTTGCACGTGTAATGTGACCAGACAGAATCAAATAAGATAAGACAGCCAGGAAAGGATGGGAGAAGACACAAAACTTGAAGGAAAATCTCTTGAGCTCTGCCAAGCCGTGAGGAACATTGAACTGAGCACCTTTCCATGATGAGAGTTCATTGGCTTTGTTTCAAGAGAGAAAAAAACGTTTTATGAGGCTAAAAGGTGAAGCAACAATTAACATTTAGTATTGCAGTTGGACCGTTGTGGTTCCGTATCCCCATTTGTGTGTGTACCCAGAGTTGTGTGCAATGAACTGTGCGATCAGGTTACCATCACCTGTCAAGTGCCCGAGTAGGGAAGTGCCTATGAGTCACTCTGTTATCCAGGCATTCCGGAATACTAATCAGGACCGCAGCATCCATACAGAACTTGTATTAATACTAGTCCCATGTGGGTCTCCTTGAAGAGCCAACTGACACACAGTTGTCAGTCGCCACGTCACTGATTGCAAGGTTTTTGGTGTTTGACAAAGACACGGACAATCAAAAGACACACTCCAAATCCCAAGACAGGTTCTTCAGTGCAGCAAGGATAACCAATGAAACAAAGCATCCATCCAGTTTCTATGATACTTATCCTCACTAGGGTCGCGGGTATGCTGGAGCCTATCCCAGCCGACTTCAGAGGAGAGGCGAAGTACATCCTGGACTGGTCGCCAGCCAATCACTGGACACATAGAGACAAACAACCATTCACACTCACATTCATACCTATGGACAATTTGGAGTCGCCAATTAACCTAGCATGTTTTTGGAATGTGGGAGGAAACCAAAGTACAGAGATTGCCAAGGGTAGAATTGAACTTGGGTCTCCGAGCTGCGAGACCTGCGTGCTAACCACTCGTCCGCCGTGCAGCCCCAACATGTTTTAATGGTCACTCATTCATATGCAAACATACGTTTTTGTCCTTTAAAAACTAAGCTTTTGGAATTATTGACTAATTTTCTGGACTGCAAAAGAAAACCTACCCACGCACGGGGAGAATGTGCAAACTCCACACAGAGATGTTCAAGCCTACATGTTAACAATTCGTCCACCGCGTTGTTCAAGTCATGTTTGGTAAATCTGCATCCACTAATAAAGGTATTGAACAGGGGTCCCAGACAAACCACTCAGTGGGGAAAAAAAGAGCCAGGAATCCCACATACCCATAGGACCAAAGCCAAAGAACTGAATCAAAAATTTTTTGATTTTTTTTTTTTTGTGTAAAAATTTTTGATTTTTTTTTTTTAAATGAAAGCAGAGGTCCCCTTGAATTGCTGAAGTCCAGATGACCCCTGCTTTTCAAGAGAGTACTTCAAGCTTTAATAGCCTGGTTGTATGTCCGTGGACTAAAAGTAGTCTTTAGTGTTCAGAACGGTGACCTCTAAAAATGAATATTTTGTCCATTGAACTCTGTTATAAAATGTATTTTCTCTATGATCCCAATCGTTGAGTATTTTTTTTAAGTCTAAATGTTAAATTTGCTGATAAAATAGATGGCAGAAACATTTGTATTTGACTAAACAATATTGGCGCATGAGCAGCAATCTTTGGTTTCCAAAACTAGAAAATAGCAAAGAACTTTCAGAAATGCAGTACAGTCAGTTTTAACATGCAAAAATCAGACAAAAATACCCGAGTTAATGTATGTACAATCAAAAACAACTTCTCATAAAAGAGTCATGAGCTTTCATGAAAAGATGAGAGGGAAGAAAATCCACCAGCGGCTGACTAAAGCAAAAGAGGGACTGTCTGTCTGCAACTGTACGGCTGCTACATAGTCGGGCTCAGGCAGTTCTAGGTCACATGAGCTGCTGCACTGGACTTCACATAACTGGTAGAAATGAAATGGCCACGGGCAGAATGGTGCTAAACTTTCGTTACACACCACTTTTAATTGACCGGCGTCGTTTGTGCTCGGTTGTTGCTTTTCATGAACCGATGCATGCATCTTCACACCCTCCTGACGTCCCAACAATCCGAAGTGAACGTTGGTTAAGGGTTAACATCGTACAGAACATGCAAAGTGTCCTGTGAGCCAGCACTTTTCATGGACGCACACCACTGTCATATTGGCTTAGTTCCATGTGAATAACCAGTTAGCGATGGCAATTCCGTCCCGGTTAGGGGAGACGCTTCTTTTGGTCTTCTGTTTAGGCTCCCAAATGACAAATTGTTAGTAAAAAAAAATTATGAAAGACAAGTCAAATGTAGTATTCTCGTCAGCTGGTGTCAGTAATGACACAAAACACTAATAAGACATGGCGTTACTTTACATTGCCTTTAACACTTTAAAATCAGAACACACTTAAAAAGGGAGAGACTAGGAAAAATCCTGTTGTTTTGGACCCCTTCGACATCTACTGCGGTACGGAAAATTAGTCAATAATTCCAAAAGCTTAGTTTAACGGAAAAAAACGTATGTTTGCATATGAATGGGTGACCATCCTGCACGGCGGACTAGTGGTTAGCACGCAGGTCTCACAGCTGGGAAACCCAAGTTCAATTCTACCCTCTTTGCATGTTCTCCCCGTGCATGCGTGGGTTTTCTGCGGGTACTCCGGTTTCCTCCCACATTCCAAAAACATGCTAGGTTAATTAGCGACTCCAAATTGTCCATAGGTATGAATGTGAGTTTGAATGGTTGTTTGTCTATATGTGCCCTGTGATTGGCTGGCCACCAGTCCAGGGTGTCCAGAGAATGGAACCCACTTCCCGATCTCCTGACTATATGGCCTAAGTAGAAACCACAAGGGGACTTCCATTTAGTCAACACAAAGGATTGTGGGTAGCATATATTGTAAGATACAACAACAAGGCAAGCCTGGCTACAGCTGATACATTTCAACTCCACACTTCAAATGTAAGGTTTGCCAACACTTTGGATTTTACAAGCGGGAACAGGCAGCTTGATAATACAAACAAGATTTGCAAAATGTGCGGCGCTGCTGTCAAATACCGTGGAAGCATGACTGAACTTATAACGCACTTGAAACGGTGACACGGAATCAGCGTAAAGAGTGAGACGCCTGTCAGTTCACCTGCTTCAGTGGCAGACGCTGCTCACTTTGAATCCACACACGGCGAGCCGCGCATTTCATCTTTTCTCAGCGGTCAACTGGCTATCAAGTCCACTCGCGGCAGAGCCGTAACGGATGCAAGAGCCTACTTTATCTGGAAAGACATCCAGTCTCACGTTAGACGGGAATGCATGCTTTATGTGTCGGAGCCTCGGTACAGAATTCCAAGTATTTGGGGCTGTACAAGGAAGTTACAATTGCCTTTAGTGGCTCACTAAATGGCGGCCAAAGAGTTGCATGAATTGTGGATGGTTGGACATCCTTTGTACTGCCTGAAAAATGTTTAGTTCAAATCAAATCAACTTGTATTACACTTTTCCTGCAAAGACATGCAACACAAAGTGCTTTACAGAATTAAAAACAATTAAAAAGGAAAAACAAATACTAAGAAAGCCCCCCCCCCACACACACACAGTAGGGAGACATGGCATGGCACTGAGGATCAAGGAAACGCCACCTTTGGGGTCGTCCACACTGGGAGGAGCCGCAGGCCGTGCCATCAGGGGACCAGCACCCGGGCCCCCCGACTCCGACAGACGGGCGGACCCCCACATAAAAAGGGAGGAACCCCCATCTCGCCGTGTCGAAGGGACCCAAGCATGGCACCCCCTCAGCGGACCCGACACAGCCCCCCAGTGTGGAGGACCCCCCCTGAGGAAATACTGGAGTTAAAAGCTAAAGACTAAAACCATAAAATAGCACTAAAAAGATAAAAACATAAGAAAAGTTTAAAAATATGAGTCTATATGTGCCCTGCGATTGGCTAGCGGCCAATCCAAGGTGTACCCTGCCTTTCGCCCAAAGACAGCTGGGATAGGTTCCAGCATAGTGAAGACAAGCAACATACAAAAATGGATAGTGATGGCAGCAACAACCTTAAACAATTGTTTCCTGTATCGCACGCTTAGTATAAATTTTTGACCAATACAGAAGCTCTTAAGGTCATACCACCGCATCTCAATTGGGGTGAGGTCAAGCCTCCAGAACACGTATTTTCTTCTTCTGAAGCCATTTTGTTGATTTATGCTGCTTCTGTGTTTTGGTGCATTGCAACACCCATTCTCTTTTAAGCTGTAACTGTTGTTGAACAAGTTCTTCTGCAGAATATCTTGAAAAACCTGTGAATTCATTTTTTTTTCCATGGATGATAGCAAGCTGTTCAAGCCCTGAGGGAGCAAAGCACGCCCATACTACGATGCTCCCTCATCCATGCTCCGCAGTTGGGGTAAGGTTTTCATGTTGGTGTGCTGTGCCATTTTTACTCTACACTCGGCATTGCATGTTCCTCCCAAACAATCCAGCTTTGGTTCTATCGCTCCATAGAATATTTTACCAGTTCTACTGTGGTAGATTTGTCAGATGTTGGCATGCGCCAGTGATTTCTGTAAGTCTTCCGCTGACACCCGAAGGTTGTTCTGACCTCATTGAGTATTCTGTGCAATGCTCTTGCAGTCATCTTTACAGGACGGCCACTCCTTAGAAAAAAACAGTGCTGAACTTTCCCTACTTATAGACAATCTGTCCGGCTTTAGACAAGTCACAATTCCTAATCAAAGGTCTTCTGGGAGTCGATTTGAGTGAGGTGGTGCGTTTACTGACTGTGATTAGCTCTAGGAGAATCCATAGCCTGCAGTTTCACGTTAATATAAAGTGATTTTAAACATAGTCATTCATTCATTTTCTACCACTTATCCTCACAAGGGTTGCAGGGGGTGCTGGAGCCTATCCCAGCTGACTTCGGACGAGAGGCGGGGTACACCCTGGACTGGTAGCGAGCCAATCAGAGGGCACATATAGACAAACAACCATTCACACTCACATTCATACCTATGGATAATTTAGAGTCGCTAATTAACCTAGCATGTTTTTGGAATGTGGGAGGAAACCGGAGTACCCGGAGAAAACCCACGCATGCACGGGGAGAACATGCAAACTCCACACAGAGATGGCCGAGGGTGGGGAAAGACCAAATAAGTAGCCAAAAAGTTACCACTTCCACACAAAATAAGAGAACTCATTAATTCATTCATTCATTCATTTTCTACCGCGTATCCTCACTAGGGTCACGGGGGTGCTGGAGCCTATCCCAGCTGTCTTCGGACGAGAAGCGGGTACACCCTGGACTGATGGCCAGCCAATCACAGGGCATACATAGACAAACAACCATTCACACTCACATTCATACCTATGGACAATTTGGAGTCGCTAATTAACCTAGCATGTTTTTGGAATGTGGGAGGAAACCTGGAGAAAAAGCACGCATGCACGGGGAGAACATGCAAACTCCACACAGAGATGTCCGAGGGATTGAACTCGGGTCTTCTGGCTGTGAGGCCTGCGCTAACCACTCATCCACCGTGCAGCCCATGTTAAAGAGTGAAGCAGATAAATGATTCCCCCTTATTGTTAGGGCGTGGGAGGCGTGGTCTCCAGATGCAATCCCCGCTGCCGCTATAAAGCGCGTGTGTTCATTCATTCATTTTTCCTGAACACCAACTCTGCACTCTGTCTATCTGGGTAGAATCTATAGGGCAACAAAAATGACCCCCTACGTAGACGTGTGAGTATTTCTCCGAAGCGTTTGAGGCTTGATGTATGCTATTATAAAGGCGCTGTGACAGCGCTGCATCGTCAGCACTCTGCTGCTCTACTGGCTGGCAGGGAGCCTTTTGAGAACTGGCAGGCCTCGAATATGACACGATAAAGATGATTGCATTACATCCTTCAAACAAAACTTACATTCAGTATCATGCGTCTCAATAATAAGATATGTTTGTTGATCCAACTAAAACATCTCATTTATTAATATAGTAATAGTTTTTTACAATTTTTTTCAGATTAAAATGAACAAAGCATTATTAGAGCCCTGTAGACATGACAAAACACGACTATAGTCACATTTATACTCTTTTTATTTACAACATATTGCGCAACTGCAGGGTCTTGAGACACATGCTAACTCGCAAACTAGAGATTCTAGCGACCTAAACGGTAGCCTTCAAGTTATTTCCTTTAAACTTAAATAGCCAAAAACTTACCACTTCCACACGGATAGGGAGGATAACTATTAACAGTTATTTAACCTTTAGCATGAACATTAATCAAACGTAATAATTTTTTCTGGGTACATGATACCATACAGCATCCATATCAAACTTGCGCGGGCCGCACTAACATTAAACTTTCATATCAAGGCGGGGGCCTCAAACTAGTGTCCTGCGGGCCACTTCTGGCCCGCGGGCCGCGTGTTTGAGACCCCTGGTTTAGATATTTGAGCTGTCACAAAAGCAAAATGTATTTCTGTCAAAATCTTTTCTCTCTTTTAGTTGGGAAGTGATATTTTCCTAAAACTAACCTATGTTCTACTACTTATTAATAACTAATAAACTTTTTCTGATGAAAGACGTGTTTCTATCCAGCCAATCCATTTTCTATGCCACTTATCCTCATGCATGAGCCTATCCCAGCCGACCCTCGGCGAGAGGTGGGGCTCACCCAAAACTGGTCGTCAGTCAATCACAGGACACTTGCTAGTGTTTGTTACCTTCTTTATCAAAATGCTAGTGGGACTTTCTTTGGCTTCATTTTGGCTTATTGAGGTGGGATGCTATTGAATGCAAAAAACAACTCATGGCAAAACAAGAAGGTGGTGTTGATTTTGCTGCCATATTGTGTCTTTGAACAGTCATCTTCACTAAAATATGAGTATTTGTATGCATTTTGAAAGTGAAACTATAATTGTACAACTATAATATGTGTTTTGGGACGGCATTTTGAGGCTAACCGAGGTTCCATTGTATTTAGAATGTCAATAGATGCTGAAAATGACGGAAGGTGTACTGTTACTACGGTCCCCGATGACAGGCAGGGTATTTCTGTCGCTGCTATCTAAAATGTAACATATTGCTTACATTTGATTTGGCTCTGCGGTGCTTGAAGTGGATTTAATGAGGTTGGATCATGTTTTAATGTACAATTTCACCCTAAGCCTACTTCTGCAAGACAGATCATCTGCGGAAAAAAAAAAAAAAAAGATAGTCCAATATAAATGTGTGCAATTCTGTGTATGACTGAAAAGAAGATGACACATCCATTCAGTTCTTGAGTGTAATACTGTAGTAATCCCTCTCTCTATGTGCACACTCAAGTGCCGCTGATATTAGAAAACCTTCAAGGAACATGGCTGCAATCAAGGCAAAAAAAAAAAAAAAAGACCAGACACCTTGATGCCAGCGCATTTTTGTGCTGTCCTGCACCGTTATTTCATCATCACACACTCAGCCAGATTCCCCCACCCTCTAAAAATGTCCTTTTGTGAAGAGGAGTAAGATACAGTACATACTGATTACAACCTAAGAGGAGCGTATGATGACTTAAATCAAGCGTAGAGTCAAGTCTGCCCCCCTGACCTGAGTCATAACATAAGTAATTTAACATGATTTTTAATATAGTCATCCTATGCAGGCGCTGATTACAAGGGAAGGGTGATTTACTTGGTGTGTTTCCGGCTCAGTTGAGTTGCAGCAGCTTCTACGGTACATGTGGCCGTTCACCCCATGCTCACTGGTGTCGGCGGCGGCTTATCGACGTTGTGGCAGAACGTTCATGACAGCGGCAATGGAGAAAGTGACAAGTAAATGAATGGCACTGATCACAAAGCAATGTAAGTGTCAAATTGACGTTGCATGTAAAGGGATCAAATACATATTCCAACGCAATGCGCTGAAAGTGAAAAATTTGAAGCCAAGTCATTCTTAAAATGTGCCCAAATGTACACTGTGTACTTTTTGTGTATAATATAGTAGGATATAAATGACGAGGACTGCATCTGTTCAAGTCTGTAAAAAAAATTATTCAATATATTATTCATCTGCCACAACAATGTCATGGCTTTGCTCAGAATTTTTTAGAATTTTTAATTTAAAAATATAGATTAATTAATTACCAATCAATTAATTAATATTAATTAATTGATTAATTTTTTTTTTTTTAAATCTCTCTATGGCTTGTGGGACTCCTAAAGTGGTTGATGGGTACCGACATGCAGGCCAAGCGGCACGCGGCTTCGGTCGAGGCGAAAACTCAGACCAAACCGGTTCAAACCAGTTTGAACCAGACTCCTGTGCTGTAATTCACATTCTCGCTAGGTAGCAGCAGCGCTCGACACAACACTTTGTGTTTTTATGTTAGGTGTTAGCATGCTAATATTTTTGCTTACATTGTTTTGCTCAAAATTTCACAAAAATTGGGTTTTTTTTAGTATTTCATATTTTCATTACCGTTTTTTGGACAGTATGTCCTTCATGTACTAATCTAGATGTTAGGTGTTAGCATGCTAACATTTTTGCTTACATCATTTCTCTCAAAATTTCACAAATTTTTTTTTTTTTTAGTATTTAATATTTTTATTATACTGTTTTTGTACAGTATGTGCTTCATGTACGAATCTAGATGTTAGGTGTTAGCATGCTAACATTTTGCTTACATAATTTCTCTCAAAATTTCACAAAAAATTGTTTTTTTTTAGTATTTCATATTTTTTTTACTGTTTTTTTGTACAGTATGTCCTTCATGTACTAATCTAGATGTTAGGTGTTACCATGCTAACATCATTTCTCTCAAAATTTCACAAACATTTGGGTTTTTTTCAGTATTTCATATTTTTATTACTGTTTTTGGACAGTATGCCCTTCATGTACTAATCTAGATGTTAGGTGTTAGCATGCCAACATCATTTCTCTCAAAATTTCACAAACATTTGGTTTTTTTTTAGTATTTCATATTTTTATTACTGTTTTTTGTACAGTATGTCCTTCATGTACTAATCTAGATAGAATTTCATATATAAATTCCCAGTTGTAGAAATAAAGGAGGGCTCTTAAACTGCACTGTCTCTATGCAACTACCAACTGAAGGACATAAACCTTTGTTATTTGCCATCAAAAAGTTGAATAACAGATGCTTTCATGCGTCTGTGTAATGTCAATACTTTAATTGCATTCACAGGGAGTCGTGTTACTAGCAAAACGCTTGGCTCTTTCTCAGCATTCTAAAGCATATGGTATGACGCACATGGCACACAAATGTACCACACCTCATTGGAAGAGCAATCCACCCACGACTATGCAGATGGGTGCAAGCGTATACACCATTTACCAAGAATGTGCAAACTAGAAACTAAACTACAAGCTTTGTGTTTCTCCTCGGGGAGGTCAGAGCTCCGCCGAGCTCCACCATTTGTCATCTACCAAGTCATAATCAAATAATTGCATTTTGTTCCCTCGGATCTGTAAGTAGTTTGACATTCAGGGTGTGCATGAAACATGACCCCCCTCTTTATCACTTCAAATCTGACAAAAAAAAGCATAACAAATTAGAACCTAATCTGATGTGATTTGACTGGAAGATAAGCGGCTGAAGATGTCAAATGGGATTTTCACATCCAAATGCTGCCAAAGTCACAATCAAAATTGGATGGAGCTTGTTTTTGGCATTGTGGCTTCTGGCCCTGCTAATCATGCAGCATTTGTCCATTCAGAAGCTGGAGTATGATGTAAGACTCAGTAAGGACAGGTGATGAGAATGGTCAAATAAAACCTTCTAACCAGGCCAAGAACTCTCAAGAGTTTCAGAGTATCATTGTCAAAGACTACAATACAAGAGGAATCTTCATGAAATGTCAGTAGTTGAAGCCCATACATGCTCTTTTTTTATACTCCCGAGCTGGAGCCTATACCAGATGACCTCAGGGCGAGAGGTAGTGTGCACCCTGGACTGGTCACCAGTCAGTTGCAGGACACTTGTAGACAAACAACCAAAGTCACATTCATACCCCAATTAACCAAACATGCATGCTTGATGTCCTGACTGTGGGGCTAACATGCTAACTACTAGGCTAAAATGTAAGAAATAAAAAAACAAATTGCATTAAAGCATTGAAATGCAAAATGTTAACGCTACACTAAACAACCGTCTTCCACGCTTGCATTCTGATGCAGGTCATTTAAGCCAACGCAGCAAAATGGATGCTTGCATCGGGCCAAGAAAGAGTCAAACTTGCATAATATATAACAGGGGTCTCAAACTCAATTTACCTGGGGGCCACTGGAGCTAAAACGCATTTATTAAAAACAGAAAAATGAATAAACTTTGCTTTGGTTCCGATTTTCTACAAGAAAAGCTCTGATAAAACATTCCACTGTTCTCAAATATCTTACTTTTTATTTTTTAAACAAATCAAAAATAAAGAAAATCAATCAATCAGTAATAAATAAAATTATAATAATAATAATAAAACAGCAAATAATAAAAACTTAAGAAACCACATATAGTTGGTGGGTAGACAAATTATTTTTTTCAGATTAAAATGAACAAAGCATTATTAGAGCCCTGTAGACATGACAAAACACGACTATAGTCACATTTATACTCTTTTTATTTACAACATATTGCGCAACTGCAGGGTCTTGTGACACATGCTAACTCGCAAACTAGAGAGCTAGCGACCTAAACGGTAGCCTTCAAGTTATTTCCTTTAAACTTAAATAGCCAAAAACTTACCACTTCCACACGGATAGGGAGGATAACTATTAACAGTTATTTAACCTTTAACATGAACATTAATCAAACGTAATAATTTTTTCTGGGTACATGATACCATACAGCATCCATATCAAACTTGCGCGGGCCGCACTAACATTAAACTTTCATATCAAGGCGGGGGCCTCAAAGTAGTGTCCTGCGGGCCACATTTGGGACAGCATACCGCACATAAGCAACACCTAGAAATCGGTTGAACTTGAAGAACTTCAGCAATGCAAACCAAGCACTTACTTCAATTGTACTGACATATTTCAGAGGGCAGCATAGCATTAGCTATATCACTCACACCAACATTATATAACAATAATTCAGGGCTACTAAAAGGTGACCGGCCAAAATTTTCTTGGCAGAAAGAGACACTGTGAGAGCCAATATTGTTAAAAAATAATGATAATGTGTGGTTTACATAGTGGATATTTTTTTGGAAGCTTTCAGACTTGGATTGTACAGCAACAGCGGTACTGATGGATATCTATTCCGATTTTGTTGATAAGTGTACTTAATTACTGAATACATTTCCTGACTGCTAGCAACTTTGAGCATTAATAACGAACTTCCACCATTGCTTGTAAAGTTAACGCTCAGCCAAATGTAACGAGCGAGAAAGTAAACTCCAACCCCCAGTTTAGAATCAATATTTATCGAATGACGTGAAAAAAAAACATCTAGTCGCCATAAGTGGCCATTACTCCGCCTCAGTCAGCCATTTTGGGCGTGACTTAGCTTCTTGAACAAGTTTGCTCTGATTAAGTGCTAGTATTGCTAAAATACAAAACAAACTCATTGCTAATTTATTTTTATTAACAATTGTGACTTTTACAATCATTATTATTTGTATATATATCGTATTGAGGAAGCTACGGGATCACTATAGTGACATAACAGGCTACCTGCGTTAGCATAGTAAGCTAACGAGCTAACTAGTTAGCCTCTACACTTTACCTATTGAAAATTTTACTTATTTAGTGAGGTGCAAAACCTTTAAACAAAAGGGAAAATATTGTATAAATCCATGCCATGTTGTATAGCGGTACATTAATTAATAATTTTTCATAATAATGATTGAAAATAAATTGACCACTTAAACTTCTATTTATTTTTAACTATTGTACATCATGTTTGTTTCATGAAATTGAGTCCCATCAAATAACTAAAATTATTTTAAGAAAATTCCAGTTTAAAAATGATATTAAATGTGCATAATTTATTTACCTTTCAATACTAAAAATAAATCGTGTCAATTAGGACCAATTAAACAAACACCAACAGCTGCGTTCACTTGCCTGCCATAAGATCGACGGCATTCAAGATATCATATTTCAACCAATGACAGCAAGCCAACGCTTTCAACTCAACCATTTGTCCAACAACTCAAATAATAATCTCTAATAACTCAAATAATAATCTCTAATAAGTCAAATATTGAGGCCGTCTGCGTCGCCGTGCGCATTACGGGTGCATCAAACCACGCAGCCGAAATATTAAAGAGTTTCACTTCCTTACCGGCTGCCTCTTCCGTCTTGTTGGTCCACGTCAAACAAAGTTTGAGGAGCAGCTGTCGATCACACAAATCATCCCACCTGTCAGCAGCTTTACCTGCTAAAAGGAAGTCGTGCGTCCATTGAGGACGCGCAGGTGCGCTTGGAACTGGATTGGATTCCCACTTCCGGTTCTCATCATATCTCCCGTGTGTAATTTAGTAAAATAATATAATAATAATAATAATAATAATAATAATAATAATAATAATAATAATAATAATAATAATAATAATAATAATAATAATAATAACGAAAATCTGTTATTTACTTACCTAGAGCTATGAAAATTACGTTTTTTATGGTTTTCTTACTGAAATTACAAACTCTGGTTTGACTCCACAGTCACTTTGTTGGCTCAGCAGCTGATTTCCATGCAGTGTAAAAAGTAATGGAATCTAATGTAATGTACTACATTACAAAATAGTACTACAAAGTACTACAAAATACTACATATAACTTATATTTTGCTATGGTATAATTGGTAATGGTTTTATTTCATTTGAACATGCATGATTACAATTGAGGGCGCCACGGCGGTCTAGTGGTTCGCGCGCAGACCTCACAGCTAGGAGACCAGGGTTCAATTCCACCCTCGGCCATCTCTGTGTGGAGTTTGCATGTTCTCCCCGTGCATGCGTGGGTTTTCTCCGGGTACTCCGGTTTCCTCCCACATTCCAAAAACATGCTAGGTTAATTAGCGACTCCGAATTGTCCATAGGTATGAATGTGAGTGTGAATGGTTGTTTGACTATATGTGCCCTGTGATTGGCTGGCGACCAGTCCTGGGTGTACCCCGCCTCTCGCCCGAAGACAGCTGGGATAGGCTCCAGCACCCCCGCGACCCTCGTGAGGAAAAAGCAGTAGAAAATGAATGAATGAATGATTACAATTGAATGCATCACATAATCAGTTCACAGTTCCACATGTTCAAAAGGAGTAGGAAGAAGCAAAGCTTATTAAATCCTATTAAATCCATCTGGTACTTTATATATTGTGACTAATAATAGGTTATAATCAAAAAGATATGTCCCAGGAACAAAATATGTGTGCCTTGAAAAATCAATCAAAATCATCAAAAATGGTTGGTACAAAGAGGGATGAATTAAAATTTTTTTTTTTTGCATATTTAATTATTATAATATTTTTTTCTATACACTGTGCCTTATTTTTCCTATTTTTGCACTTTGTATTTAATTTTATTTCTACAATGTTCCAGACACCAATAATAAATGGCCCCCGGGCTGCACTTTGGACACCCCTGATTTGAAGGACACCCGCCCCTGAAAACAACACAATACATTTTCTATTTATATGACCGCTGTACTAGTTTGATTCCCCTTCACTCAGCGTCTGAAAAGCAATTCTGGTCCCTGAGAGTATTATGGCCTCGGTTTGACTACAACATGCTGCCCTCGAGCAAACATGCATTTTTGTGGGCCAACAAACTCTTGCCCTAATTACCCATAAATCATGAGTGCATTTGAAAATCATCGCTAACCTTACCTATAAAGAACCCCAATAAAAATGAGCAGGTCTTCGACTAAAGCATTTAAAAGCCCATATGTAAAGTGGGCTAGTCCAGTACATTAAGTGATTGTAGTGGATTTTTATTGACATTATGCTCTGAAGAGAGAGAAATGCACACACACTAACATTATACTACAACCATCAACTATGAGGTCTGTGTTTTTTTTTTTGTTTTTTTTTTTTTACTATATTACTCTTATATATCGTGGTCTGCTCTAGTTGACAAGTATTCTCATGCTTCTATATTTACTTGCATTTCCCCTTTGAAAAAATCAATCTCGGGATGAGACATGCAGCCAATATAACTGCTGTTATGATAGCGAATAAGCCATCCTTGTTATCACGCACATCAGAAAAAATGTATGTGCAAGTGGAGGTAGATTTTTAATACAACTCTCCACCCAGGTGAAATATTATTAAAAGTCATCCCTATAAATAGAATTTCCCATTATGCATTTTTTTTTTTGAAAGATGTCAAAACCCGTTTTTAAGATATTAAATCACAAAACACAACACAAAGCAAAATGCCATACCGAGATATGAGTAATATTTTACCCGTTGACTTACGTACATAGGTCACGCACACATTTCCTTCGACCATGCATCAAAATAACCGTCACTGTGACTTCTATGAAATCCTGTCATAACGGTGCCGCTTGCACACCCTGTTAGCGCTAAAAACGACATGTAGGACACATTCCCTCAATTTCGACAACGCGGGGCGTATCTTTGGCGATTTGATTAACGCGGCGACTGGGAGCGAGATCTAATTGTGAAAGCAGGATAAACACTTTCTCCGAGAAAGGCAACCAGTGCAAATCAGAGCGCTCCCCGGAGTATTGTTGAAGGAAATTGGTTTAAGGATGAGACACGGAATCATGTGTCAATGTAGAGGCCTTTCATCCCTCTCTAACCCACCCAAACCGTCTCCGTCTTTGCTGCAGGTTTCAGTTTTACTGCTATTTCCCTCGCCTGTGTTGAGGCTCTACTAGCAAGTCAGATCATTGGATGTGATTGGAGCTGTTGACTTGTAAAGCACTCACGATGGAAGCCATTAAAATATAAAATCCTGCAAAAAAAACATAAGAGATGATTGATGGACAGAAATGCCAGTATACATGACATTAACAAATAACCCTAAGAAAAACATGTACAGTATCCCGGCCTCTGAAAACCACTGCAAGAAACTTCAATTCATAATAATAAATCTGTAATAAAGGCCATTTTTCACCTGGATTTTACAAGCCAGACCTGATCGAACTAGTCCGGCTCAAACCGGATTTAAGTGTTTTGCACACACACATACAGTAGAACCTTGGTTAGCGTACGCCCCAGTTAGCATTTGTCTTGGTTAACGTAAAAAACCTCGAAACCCAGATCATTGGATGTGATTGGAGCCATTTCACAAGTAATTACATGACACAAATCATGCTAGACAACACACACACACATACAGTGGAACCTTGGTTAGCGTACGCCCCAGTTAGCATTTGTCTCAGTTAACGTAAAAAACCTCGAAACCCAGATCATTGGATGTGATTGGAGCCATTTCACAAGTAATTACATGACACAAATCATGCTAGACAACACACACACACATACAGTGGAACCTTGGTTAGCGTACGCCCCAGTTAGCATTTGTCTCAGTTAACGTAAAAAAAATCGAAACCCAGATCGCTGGATGTGATTGGAGCTGTTGACTTGTAAAGCACTCACGATGGAAGCCATTAAAATATAAAATCCTGCAAAAAAAAAGTAGTTAAAAAAAAAACAACATAAGAGATGATTGATGGACAGAAATGCCAGTATACATGACATTAACAAATAACCCCAAGAAAAACATGTACAGTATCTCGGCCTGTGAAAACCACTGCAAGAAACTTCAATTCATAATAATAAATCTGTAATAAAGACCATTTTTCACCTGGATTTTACAAGCCAGAGCTGATCGAAGTAGTCCGGCTCAAACCGGATTTACGTGTTTTGCAAATAATCCCCTGGCCTTGACTGGAGACAGCAACATGGGGACTTGAACAGCAAATCACTCAAAGCATAAATCAATTAAAAAGCATTTTAAAAACCATTTCACAAGTAATTACATGACACAAATCATGCTAGACAACACACACACACATACAGTGGAACCTTGGTTAGCGTACGCCCCAGTTAATATTTGTCTCAGTTAACGTACAAAAATCAAAACCCAGATTTTTGTATTTTTTTTTTAATCACAAAAGCAGTCTATTGGCTTGGAACTGCATGGAAACAGGAACGTTTCCAACATTATGAATATTCATATACTGTATGTGGTAAATATATGGTTGACTCTGTCGTTCGCACAAAACTTATTTTTACACTTTAGCACTGATTTAATAGTATTACCGGCCTGTTTGATAGTTTTTTCCCAAAATTGGTTTTGACCTTTTCCTTGCCTGGATGGGGGTTCAGATCAGGAAATGTAGTCCATGGTCTGTTGTTTGTACAACCCTTTGAGACTCTTTTGTGATTAAGGGCTATATAAATAAACTTGACTTGATTTGGTTAAGGCTGCACGGTGGACGAGTGGTTAGCATGTAGGCCTCACAGCTAGGAGACCCGTGCATTTGTGGGTTTTCTCCGGGTACTCCGGTTTCCTCCCACATTCCAAAAAACATGCTAGGTTAATTAGCGACTCCAAATTGTCCATAGGTATGAATGTGAGTGTGAATGGTTGTTTGTCTATATGTGCCCTGTGATTGGCTGGTATCTCGCCTCTAGCACGAAGACAGCTGGGATAGGCTCCAGCACCCTTGTGAGAATAAGCGGTAGAAAATGAATGAATGTTTTGGTTAAAGTACGTTTCAGTTAGAGTCTGACCTTCAGGATGACACTAACCAAGGTTCCATTGTGTTTCCAATACCATGACAGTCCCCCAACAAAAGACTAAAAGTAGCTAGCATTTATCACAGTTCTGTATTCAAGGCACATGTGTGAATTATGTGTCCCGACTATTTTCAATGTGCTGGCACCATTTTTCAATATTATCCATCTCTGAAATGTTGTCAGACTCTGCTTCTGGGATGGATACGTGAACCTGGCCCTGCACTCAAATTAGAAGAGGGGGGGATTCTAAGACTGATATTTTATCTAACTGGTCTAAAAAGCCATGCCATGAAAAGGTGGAATTTTGTTCCAACCCAGCAAGCTCATCCTCGGGGATGGTTAATGGTCTTTTAGTGCTTAAGTTCATCAGGTTCAAGCTTCATTTTTAAAATCAGCAAAGGTTGAATGGAGGCAAGTGTTTTGAAGATGTTTCATCTTTGATCCAAAAGGCTTCTTCAGTCTCTGATGGGTGGGTAAGTTCCCACAATTTGTTGTTGTTGTTGTTGCCTGACGTGGCAGGTAAACGACCCTCCTGCATAACAAGAACTTATTTCGCCTTTCTGTGGAATCAGACAATATTTGGAGGAGAGATGATAGAGCATTGTTGCATGCAGACGTTAGGTCGTGACATTTTTTAGATTGACATGAATGTCTTCTTTCACAGTTCTTTCAAGGTCATACGTAGCCAGAATTTGGACACCGTTGTCCTCAAAGAAATGTGTCTTCATTTTGAGATAATAATGAACTGATGAATCCAGGACTGAAGAAACTGTTATCCTGTTTTTGTACCAGATCTGCTTGGTGTCTCCAATGTAGAGGTCATTGCACAACGTAGAACAGAATTCTGTCTTAGGGAAAAACAATGCAATGTGCTGGCATGTTATGCTAGAAGAAAACTGATACAGTAAACCTGGGATATATCGGATTCAATTGTTCCCACTGGTTTTGTCCGATATAAGCGAAATCCGTTATATGCGTATACCGGAAAATGTCCGTTTTACGCATATATCGGATTTATATCCGGTATATGCGTAAATCGGATTTTATCCGTTATAAAAAGGCACTTCCTTGACTATGTTTCCAATGTACCTGGACGCGCAGGCAACGCTGCAAACGCTGCAAATGACGTCGTATAGCGGCCTGTCACGATTCGGCGAATCGGAGCGCCACGATGCGGCCATCCGATATATGCGAGGGAAATGTAATGGAAATGCATTGGAACAGGGACTGGAGATTTTGTCCGAAATAGGCATAATCCGTTATAAAAAATCTGATATATGCAATGAATTTTTATTGGAAATACATTACAGAAAAATCGGTTCTTTTTTATCTGTCCGTTGTGAGCGAATTTCCGATATATCCGAGTCCGATATATCCGAGGTTTACTGTACATACGATATCATCAGAGAGGTCGAGAGACTGGATAAAGGATGAGAAAATAGTGATTGTGACAATTGTATCAATAATAAGCAGTAATGATGATGTATGACTAAAATATGACTAAAATAATTCAATAACAAAAAAAATGTAATGGTGTTGTTGGCCGAACAAATAAACACAATCCAACCCTGCCAACATGGCTCCCCTTGGAGACATCCGAAGGTCCCATACCACACCACATATTATGCTTTTGGCAAAATACAGCACACATTAAACGCCTCAGGACAATACCTCCATTAAACAAACTGCGATTTTTTTTTTTTTTTTAATGTGACATGAGAAAGTCGATGTGTAGTTCTGTAACAGCTTTCACCTTCTTCTTAGAAGCTAATTAAGGCTTTCCTGAATTCCCAACTTTCAGCCTGTGGCTTTGGCTTTAGGGGACATTCTGGAGCTTTTTTCCCCCTCTAGACAGCTCTGGGGCAAACCGAAAAATAATTAGTGTAATTACCATTATTATGATGCCCTAGAAAGGTGGTTCAGTGCATAAGAAATTTGAAGGAAAGGAATCAGGTATGCAGTTCCTCATTTATAGTGACTCATTTATATATATATATATATATATATATATATGGTTCAATAAAGACACATGTTCTATTCTATGTATATATTTTGAAGTTGACACATTTCTAGGTTAAATAAAAGGCAAATAAAGTAAAGTAACAAAAAAGTTTTTGTTTTCGAAATGTACATAACAAAACACCATTTTGTTTCATTCATTCATTTTCTACCGCTTATCCTCACGAGGGTCGCTAGGGTGCTGGAGCCTATCCCAGCTGTCCTCTACACCCTGGACTGGTCGCCAGCCAATCAGAGGGCACATATAGACAAACAACCATTCACACTCACATTCATACCTATGGACAATTTGGAGTCGCTAATTAACCTAGCATGTTTTTGGAATGTGGGAGGAAACCGGAGTACCCGGAGAAAACCCACGCGTGCACGGGGAGAACATGCAAACCGAGGGTGGAATTGAACCCTGGTCTCCGAGCTGTGAGGTCTGCGCGCTAACCACTCGACCGCCGTGCAGCCTGTTTCATTCGTTTGTTTTGATAAACGTTTTCACAATGAAAGCGCGATGCTCACCTGTCCAATTTATGGCAGCAACTGAAAATAAAAACACTTTATATTAGACCTCACAGCTAGGAGACCAGGGTTCAATTCCACCCTCGGCCATCTCTGTGTGGAGTTTGCATGTTCTCCCCGTGCATGCGTGGGTTTTCTCCGGGTACTCCGGTTTCCTCCCACATTCCAAAAACATGCTAGGTTAATTAGCGACTCCAAATTGTCCATAGGTATGAATGTGAGTGTGAATGGTTGTTTGTCTATATGTGCCCTGTGATTGGCTGGCCACGAGTCCAGCGTGTACCCCGCCTCTCGCCTGAAGACAGCTGGGATAGGCTCCAGCATCCTTGTGAGCATAAGCGGTAGAAAATGAATGAATGAATGTTTTGGTTAAAGTACGTTTCAGTTAGAGTCTGACCTTTAGGATGACACTAACCAAGGTTCCATTGTGTTTTCAATACCATGACAGTACCCCAACAAAAGACTAAAAGTAGTGTGAATGGTTGTTTGTCTATATGTGCCCTGTGATTGGCTGGCCACCAGTCCAGGGTGTACCCCTGCCTCTCGCCCGAAGACAGCTGGGATAGGCTCCAGCACCTTTGTGACCCTTGTGAGGATAAGCGGTAGAAAATGAATGAATGAATGTTACTTTACTTTATTTGCCTTTTATTTAACCTACAATGAGTCAGATCATTTTGCCTGACCCTATATAAATATATATAAATATTAAAAAATATATATATATATATGTGTGTGTGTGCTTTGGTCTGAATAAGCAAGCTGATCTAATAGCTTGTTTGCTTCATTATCATATATCTGAAACATTCACTTGCACTCTAAAGTGCAAATAAAACATCACTCGGGCATGTTTGTGGGCACAGTCCAAAGCCAAATAAATGAATATTTCCCAATGTGTCCTGTTGGACTCGTCCATCTTTTACAGAGCTAATGATTCCACAAATGACAAGTAGTTCATTTGCACCCTGGCTTCTGTACAAACTGCTTGGCGTGACGACAAAACGTGTGAGGCCTCTGATTTTGTTAGTCAAATCAGACCTTGAAGCACCAATGTCTGCACCGTTATTTGTAAGTGATCAAATCCGATTTGTTGCGTTGACCTTTCCGCGTGGGTTGCTATGGCAACCCCATTCGAAAGGTTGATGATGACCGGATACAAAAGCAAAAGTATGTGCAGGAGAAATAACACAAATACAAATCGGAAGTCATTTCTTCATCTGGGTAGCTGCTTCTCTCCCCGCATCACAGGAGCCCATCAGTGGGGACCGGTCTTATTTACAAAGCTGCAATCATCTGGGGGGCTCGGATGCTTGTTTCGATGCCGAGAGCGACGCCAAGTTGGAAAGAGTTTTTTTTTTTGCCCAGCTAGACATTACTAGTATGCAATCATACAATTTTGGCATGCAGTACTTGCATTGGAGTGTACTTATACAGGCCACAGGATCACGACAGGATAGCTATGGATTTATGCCTAGTATGCTGCTGAGCTAACTAGCTAACCTCCGATTTATTTATTAAAAACTTAAGAAATTATTCCAAATGGAATGGAGGAAAAAAAAGGATAAAGCTAAAAAAAAAAAAATGTACCACTTCCACACTGAACATGAGGAGACATTTTCTTCACTATGTTATGTCGACCAAACTATGGCTGACTATATGCAGTGTTGAGGTAATGCACGGTAATGTCACCCAACCCTAATAAATACTGAGAAAATAATAATAATTATTATTATTATTGATTTGTAATTATTACAAATTATTATAATTCTAAGTAATGTAATTCATTCATTCAAAATTTGTACTTATAAATGTACGTATAAATGTGATAATACGTAATACGTATAAATGTGACTACAATTTGCTTCCATCAGTGCTACTCTTGAATGACGGAGCATGAAGTCAACAATTTGGTAATTCCCTGTTGTAAGCTCATTCCAATAATGCACCGTACCGGCGATTCTTATGTGTTCACAATCCTACAAGAAAAGCATTAGTTGGAATATATGGATTAAATCCCGGCCGCACAGCATATGTAATTCTATGCAACAATACAGATACGAATCACAATAGAGTACATTTGATGGAAAAATCAATTCATAAAGCGTCAAATGAATAACCTGCAGTGTTTTCGGCTAATCCGGTGAACGGAACAGCTGACACATAAAAAGCCAATCCTGTCAAAACACAGCAGCTCTGCTCATTGTTTTGCTACGCTGCCCGCAGAGGAATCATAAATTCACCAGGAACGTTCACAGGTGTGACAACATCTCCCTCGACAGGCTCGTCTCTATTTTGTCCGCATCTACGGTATATGGTGGGAGCGTCAACGAAAAGGAAAGACAAATAACTGAACAGATAAAACACAGGTAAGACCAAACAAGAACTTACGGCAGTGGGAGTCTTATAAGTCATATAAACCATCCACTATGGTTTTACCACTATTAGAGCCCTGCAGACAAGAAATAGCACCCCTATATTCCCCTTTACACTCCCATTATTCTTTATTTCACCACTTGCTAATGTACAGGTCACAGGATCACGACAGGATAGCTATGGATTTATGCCTAGTATGCTCCTGAGCTAACTAGCTAACCTCCAATTTATTTATTCAAAACTTAAGAAATGATTCCAAATGGAATGGAGGAAAAAAAGGATAAAACTAAAAAAAAAAATGTACCACTTCCACACTGAACAGGAGGAGATATTTTCTTCACTCTGTTATGTCGGACAAACCATAGCTGACTATATGCAGTGTTGAGGTAATGCATGGAAATGTCACCCAACCCTAATAAATACTAAGAAAATAATAATAATAATTATTATTATTATTATTGTATTTGTAATTATTACAAATTATTCTAATTATAAGTAATGTAATTCATTCATTCAAAATTTGAATACCCCAACGCATGTCTTAAATGGCTTATTTGGGTAATACGAGTGTAAAGGTGACTATAGGGGTGTTATTTCATGTCTGGAGGGCTCTAATAATGTATAAAACCTTATTTGTCATGTTTTATAAATTTAATTAAATAATAAATATAAATAATAATAATAAATTTATAATTTATAAATAAGTTAGGTTTGCAGAAATTGATTTGTCACAGTTGGGTCTGGAACTGATTACCATAATTTCCGGACTATAAGTGCACCTAAATATATGCTACATCCTTTAAATTTCATTCATTCATTCATTTTTTACGGCTTATCCTCACAAGGGTCGCTAGGGTGCTGGAGCCTATCCTAGCTGACCTCTACACCCTGGACTGGTAGCCAGCCAATCACAGGGCACATATAGACAAACAACCATTCACACTCACATTCATACCTATGGACAATTTGGAGTTGCTAATTAACCTAGCATGTTTTTGGAATGTGGGAGGAAACCGGAGTACCCGGAGAAAACCCACGCAAGCACGGGGAGAACATGCAAACTCGAGGGTGGAATTGAACCCTGGTCTGAAGTAATGTAATTGTATAATATAAATAATTCTTAATAATGAATAGTCAAAGTAAAACCTTTGATACTGGCTGAGTTTAGTTGGTGAGTTACGCTGACAACACGTGATGACGGCTTTAGTGTTTTAACCTTTTGAAGCCCTGGGCTATGTTTCTGAGAAAGGACATAAATAAATAAAAACATGTGTTTTATCACCGCATCTGAAAGGTCTACAGGGATGGGCTTGTATGGAGATACTAAATGGGAGACTTTGATGTTTACTGTAGATGTGAAAGTACTTATTTATGCTATTGGAAAAGTGTATATATGTATATATATACATATATATATATATATATATAGATGGAACTATGGATTCATTTGCATCTATAGAGAAGTGGGAACTGTTGCTGTAATTAGCGATTCCAAATTGTCCATAGATATGAATGTGAGTGTGAATGGTTGTTTGTCTATATGTGCCCTGTGATTGGCCACCAGTCCAGGGTGTAGAAGACAGCTAGGATAGGCTCCAGCACCCCCCGTGACCCTCGTGAGGATAAGCGGTAGAAAATGAATGAATGAACGAGTTCTCCTCTTATTTTGTGTGGAAGTGGTAACTTTTTGGCTACTTATTTTGTCTTTCCCCACCCTCGGCCATCTCTGTGTGGAGTTTGCATGTTCTCCCCGTGCATGCGTGGGTTTTCTCCGGGTACTCCGTTTTCCTCCCACATTCCAAAAAACATGCTAGGTTAATTAGCGACTCCAAATTGTCCATAGGTATGAATGTGAGTGTGAATGGTTGTTTGTCTATATGTGCCCTGTGATTGGCTGGCCACCAGTCCAGGGTGTAGAGGACAGCTAGGATAGGCTCCAGCATCCTAGCGACCCTTGTGAGGATAAACCGTAGAAAATGAATGAATTAATTAAATTTAAATGATATAGCATATATTTAGGTGCGCTTATAGTCCGGAAATTATGGTAATCAGTTCCAGACCCAACTGTGAGAAATGAATTTCTGCAAACCTAACTTATTTATAAATGAACCATTAATGTAAGGTAAAGCAAAGAAAACATGAGAAATAAGGTTTCATACATTATTAGAGCCCTCCAGACATGAAATAGCACCCCTATAGTCACCTTTACACCCATATTACCCAAATATATTCAAATTTTGAGTTTCCACATGATTATTATTATGGTGATATTATGGGTCTGATAAGATGCATTTTCAGTTTTGTTTTTTTTTTAACATTCAAGCTGCTGCTCTCTTTCTGTATTGCTGCACTGTCAATCAGGCATCAACGACATCAGATGTTATCATGGGATAATTATTACCCGTGTGTGTGTCTACTGCATGGCGCACAAATGCCTCATTCAAACAGTAGATGGTTTCAAACCACACTGGACATTATTACTTTGCGGTGGGATTTATCTCTTACGTGGACACTCATTAAGTCCGACTTTACACGAAGATGAAGCACAGGATTCCATTTTTAAATGATATTCCAGCAAATGAATACGAGCCCCACTGAATGGGCCATTTAGGGAATGTAGTCGTCCACATTAATGCAGGATACAAGCTGAAATAGCACTCAGATGTACGGCGCATGCTAATTAGGGCCGCCCTGACATATAGCAACACATACTCATTCACTTCAAGCGATGATGTTGAGGTCGAGATTAGCCTTTAGATCATTTTTACGTGAAGAACATGTTGGAACAAAATCTACAAACTGTGGATTAGAGGTGCTGCTTTATCGTTTTAAGTCTGGGATAAGTCACTGCAACATCGAGCTCAGTCAAAAAGCACGTTGTTAAAAACAACACGCACGCTGTGCAACTCAAACAAACACAGATTTCAAGGACTGAGCTAACTAGCTAACCTCCAATTTTTTTTATTCAAAACATAATAAATGATTACAAATGGAATGGAGGAAAAAAGCATAAAGCTAAAAATTTACCACTTCCACACTGACCGTGAGGAGACATTTTCTTCACTCTGTTATGTCGAACAAACCATGGCTGACGACATGCAATGTTGAGGTAATGCACGGTAATGTCACCCAACCCTAATAAACACTGAGAAAATAATAATTATTATTATTATAATTATTATTATACAAAACTGTTTGTTTTTATTATAATTGTAAGTAATGTAATTGTATAATATAAATAATTCTTAAGAGATTAGCCTTTAGATCAGGGGTCTCAAACATGCGGCCCGCGTGCCAAATGTGGCCCGCAGGACACTAGTTTGAGGCCCCCGCCTTGATATGAAAGTTTAATGTTTGATATGGATGCTGTATGGTATCATGTGCCCAGAAAAAAATATTACGTTTGATTAATGTTCATGTTAAAGGTTAAATAACTGTTAATAGTTATCCTCCCTATCCGTGTGGAAGTGGTAAGTTTTTGGCTATTTAAGTTGAAAGGAAATAACTTGGAGGCTACCGTTTAGGTCGCTAGCTCTCTAGTTTGCGAGTTAGCATGTGTCTCAAGACCCTGCAGTTGCGCAATATGTTGTAAATAAAAAGAGTATAAATGTGACTATAGTCGTGTTTTGTCATGTCTACAGGGCTCTAATAATGCTTTGTTCATTTTAATCTGAAAAAAATAATTTGTCTACCCACCAACTATGTTGTTTCTTAAGTTTTTATTATTTGTTTTATTATTATTATTATATTTATTTATTACTGATTGATTTTCTTTATTCTTGATTTATTTATTTTTCATCTTATTTTGTGTAGAAAAATAAAAATCAAGATATTTGAGAACAGTGGAATGTTTTATCAGAGCTTTTCTTTTAGAAAATTGGAAGCAAAGCAAAGTTTAAAATTTTTTTTTGTTTTTAATAAATGCGTTTTTTTTTTTTTGTGGAAAACCTGATGCGGCCCAGCCTTGCCCAGACCCTAGCTCCAGTGGCCCCCCAAGTATATTGAGTTTGAGACCCCTGCTTTAGATCATTTTACGTGAATAACATGTAACAAATCTACAAACTGTGTATTAGAGTTGCTGCTTTATCATTTTAACTCTGCGATAAGTCACCGCAACATCGAGCTCAGTCAAAATCACCTTGTTAAAAACAACACACGCACACTGTGCAACGCAAACATCAAGTTATATACACACGCGGATGTATTTGTTGGCGTCAGATTTCAAGGACGGCGAGCAAATAGCAACAACCTGCTTTCAATGTGACGTGCAAGTGACAGCAAATAACGGGCGCCATGGAGTATCAACACATCGGAAGAATGTGACACAGCTGTGTAACAGTGCACAGTGGAAAAAAACAGCATTTAAATGTGCTCTTTAGAGTCGGTGAAGCAGGTGGATGCTTGGCAGACATTAGAGTAGCTGCAGGAAGTGTTTTGCTGAAAGGTCAAGTAGGCCGCAGTTACGGTATGCTAATAACCTAGCCTTGCAGGTTTGTTGTTGATCATTCAGGTGGGATATGTGGGATATGTTCTGCGGGGATGCAAAAGCAAAGAGAAAACATTATTATGAGGACATTAGCCATTTGTTGCATCAAACATCTTCATTATTTGATGTAAAAAAGCAGAACTAGTACAGGAGGTCCTCATGACCAACATAGACGACATTGAAAAAAAATAGCTTGTTTGCAGCATCTTACCCCAAAACAGCACAAACTATTGATCAAATGCTTCAAAAAGCAAAAAACGTCAATGTGAGAACAGAGAATGAATGCGGTATTTCAAGTGACGTCCACTTACAAACACATTTGTTCGATACCAAAGTGTTTGAACGGATCGGTAACTGGATGTGACGTCACATGCAACCCAGCAACTGGGTAGGTAAAACACTAATAAAACATTAATACCTTACAGAGCATAAAAAATTAATCGCTGTGACGCAGGATATTTAATACATCGGATTTCCGACAGTCAGGCACACTATTTTGTATTTTCAATATTTTGTGAAAAAAATTGTTTGGAAGATATGTCACAAAGCTGAGCTCCGGGGCTTCAGTCCATCCAATGTAGCCTCAAAACTGGGAACCAGGAACCATGTGTCTGCTTCTGACTGGATTCGGCTCGTGTCGATTTAAGTGAAGCGAGCTGTAGCAAAAAGATAAGCTTGGAGCTTAATAACCATCTCTAATAATAATAATAATATGCCAAATAGTCAATAATAGCATCTAAGTCAATGATATTCAGACTTGACATCAGGCTCCGACATACCACCGCGATCCAAGTGAGAGTAAACAACGTAAAAAATGTATGGATGACTTGATATACTCGATTTTGTTGAGTAAAATGTGTCCCCATTCAACATATTCAACTAACATGATTATTATGTATTTTATTGAAACTGAATCAGGCTCACTGAATTATTAATAACTATTACGGTTTGCGTACTACAGTAAACCTCGGATATATCGGACTCTGATATATTGGAAATTCGCTCACAACAGACCAATTTTTCTGTAATGCATTTCCAATAAAAATTCATTGCATATATCGGATTTTTTAATAACGGATTTCGCCTATTTCGGACAAAATCTCCAGTCCCGTTCCAATGCATTTCCATGAAATTTCCCTCGCATATATCGGATGGCCGCATCGTGGTGCTCCGATTCGCCGAATCGTGACAGGCCGCTATACGACGTCATTTGCAGCGTTTGCAGCGTCGCCTGGTACTATTGGAAACATAGTCAAGGAAGTGCCTTTTTATAACGGATAAAATCCGATTTACGCATATACCGGATATAAATCCGATATATGCGTAAAACGGACATTTTCCGGTATACGCATATAACGGATTTCGCTTATATCGGACAAAACCAGTGGGAACAATTGAATCCGATATATCCGAGGTTGACTGTATCAGGATTAAGAACAACAAATGAATGGATAACATAATTTTTCTTGTCACGTTACAAACAAAAATAAATAAATACATCTGTCGTACTTGTCAAATTTAGATACGTTACATTGTTAGTGTCATATTTGGTAAACACTATACAATGCTTACTAAAAAATTTCAACCCTATGACTTTGGACTTGACTCGTCTAGAGACTTAAGACTTCAGACAGGCTTGAGAGTATACCAGTATAACCATTACAGGTGAATTTAAACATTTCAATGCCCAACTTGTCAAGGTTTCAGTGCTTTGCTGTTCTCCAACAAGCAAAATTCCTAACGTGTGAAATGATACAGAATGGACAATATTAATATAATACCGAATACACTGTATTAAAGCACTAAGCACTTTGACTTCCGTGTCCTTTTGACACAGCAGTTTGTAACTCCTTGAGGAACAAAATGCAAACCGTGACCTATCATGGCCAGCGATCTAATAACATATTTCCCAGAGGACCTTTATTATGCAATCTCAAATCATGTGGAAGGTGACAAAATATGCAATTGTAGACAACGGCTCCTTGCTTTATGCTCAGAGGAATCATCAGTTGTCTTGCAATCATAACACCCATTCTTTTATGTGCC
Organism: Doryrhamphus excisus; assembly: GCF_030265055.1. Classification (NCBI taxonomy): domain Eukaryota; kingdom Metazoa; phylum Chordata; class Actinopteri; order Syngnathiformes; family Syngnathidae; genus Doryrhamphus; species Doryrhamphus excisus. Next base: position 9,756,323 of record NC_080488.1, on the reverse strand, counting down.
ATTGCAGAACTGCATACTTAACCAGTATTCCACGATCTTTCTTTTTATTATTATTCATTTATTGAGATAGAAAGCAGGCACATGAATTCAGAACAGTGTGCGCTAACAAGTCAGCTATCAACTCAAAAAATCCACAGCAAAGTCATTTATCGTTGTATCTTTTCCAATCTGAAAGGCATAACCAAAAAAAAAAAAAACACTCTGAGATGATTGGTTGTGCAGCAAATACCATGCACTGTATATTTCTAATAATCAGCACATACATGACCATCTGGGATTAGTTCAGTGGTGTCAAACCGGCACAAAACACAGTAAGATTTAACAAAAAAAAACGCAGATCAACATCTTATCACCGCTTAGTCTAGTGACGCTTTTTAAAGCTCCGACAATGAAGAATGCGGACTAGTGTTCAAGCTCAAGGACAAGGAATAGCAAACAAGGCGCTGAAAGGAAAGAAACCCCTCATCTCTCTTTCCACACCTGCCTCTCGAGGATGAGGAGAGGAATAAGTATTGATCCCTCAATTTTGGACCCATTCTAGGATTGTGAAGATTGGGCTCGGTGACAGAAAATGAAGCTCATCAAGCCCGAATGGCACAAAGCCGGACTCGAGAGCGCAGATCTGGTCACCTTCAATGTGACGTATAAAATGTATAGAACCAAAATAAAGGCGGCGCAGTGTTTCGGGGGGAAAAAAAATGACAAATGTGTCAAATACAAGTATATACTAACTTTGGTTTACCGCAGCTAGTCGGAAATATATTCAAATGTCACTGAACCCTACATCTAAACCAGGGGTGGGCAAACTTTTTGACTCGCGGGCCGCATTGATATGACAAAATTTACAGGGGGGGTGGGGGGCAGACTATATATTTTACACGTTCACCTGGTATTATTGTATCTGTAAAATTGTCATGCAATCTGCTATTATTATTTATTATTTTATATTTAAATATTTTAAAAATAATAAAATATTATAATAATTAAAATAAAATTAAAATAATAATTATTATTATATTATTATGTAAAATATGCAAATATAACAATAATATATATAATTATTATAATAATTAGCATTAATATAATAATTATAATAATCTAATAATAATAATAATTATTATTATTATTATGTGCTTGTGTCCCTTTTTTCAGGAGCACTTTGTAAACAACAGACCATGTCAAAAAACGAAATTGATACAACCATCAAAAGGTTGGCTCAGGCCATGATGCCAGGTTGTATGTTGAGTTTAAATGAAATACTTTGGAAAGATTGGGCGGGCTGTATTCAAACACTTGGCGGGCCGGATGTGGCCCCCGGGCCGTAGTTTGCCCACCCCTGATCTAAACTATTATTGCTCAAGTTAAAATAAGGCAGTTTGCATAGCTGCTGTTTCTCCTCTCAGTTATATACGTTGCCCATATCATAACCACCAAAACCCCAGAAAAGTATTATAAACTTGGATAGAATACAAAATAATCATACATATAAAATTTACTTTTCTGTCACAAATATGACAGAAATAAATGTGGCATATATAAAAAAAAAAAAATTATTTATCCAACTGATCCCTTTCTATTATCCACAGAAGAAGACGGCATCAAGCAACCGGATCTGATGGAATTGAGATTGAGATTGAGACGCACACACACATGTACACACACACACACACACACACACACACACACACACACACACACACACACACACACACCCCACCTGTGGAAATAGTTTCAAAAATATGTTAAAAGCTCTTATGGATAAACTGCAAAGCTTGATCTCTATATAATAACCAAAAAGGAGTTGGACTCTAGATACTATCCATCGCTTTGAACTCGCTGAGCGCCTGCACGGGGTTGACGTGCTTCTTGTGAGAGGATCTCTTGACCCGGTTGGTTTGGCCGTCATCCTGCTTCTCTCTCTTCACCAGAGGTTTCTTCTCAGGTGCCTTCATCCTCCAGGAAATGGCGGGCATATTGAGGGCCTCCATGCCTTTGCTCTTCTGGTACTTGGTGGACGCGACGTAGGACGCTTTCACGGTGGAGACCACCGTGTTCATCAGATTCTTTGCGGCTTGAATGAGGGACATGGCGCTGTCCAACTGTTCACAAGACAAGGCAGACAAAATGTTTAGCCTAGTTGGGTCTGAATCTGACAACAAAGTAGCTGAGAATCAACAACCTTCCCACGTTTTGGCATATAAACATATGTGTGGAATTTGGAAAAAGGTCAGTCTAATTTCATCTCGACAATTTAAAAGCCTCAGAGACGCTGGTGACACTTATGCAAAGTGTTGAAAGCTCGGTCTCCTTTTCGCCCCGCAGAAAGGCGGATGGGAATCATTATTTCATGCACACAGAGCGTGCTATTAAAATCAGGTTGACTGGCAAGTGGCTAATTAATGCTTTAACGGGCCTGTAAACATGGCCCGGATTTTAAAAAAGAAAGTAAGCATTTGGGCAATACAGTCATCCCTGGTTTAAGATAATTAAGAGTAGTCATTTCCAAGTACAATTCAATATTTCGTCATTATACATCAGCATACAAATACAAAAAATACAAAAAAATACGTCCTAAATATGTTTAACTATTATTAAAGCCTCTAGATATAATATAACACCCCTATAGTTACCTTTACACCACTACTATTATTTGTTTTCCATTACAAACTACGGGATCACTGCAGGGACATAAAACAGGCACCGCTTTAATCATCAGCATGCTACTGCGCTAACTAGGGTTTCAAATGGAGTGGAAAAGAAAGACAAAATAAGCCCAAAAAAATACCACTTCCACACTAAATGGGGAAACAACCTGTTTTAACAATGTTTCATGTCAGACATGCATGCCTGAATCCATACAGTGTTAACATAATGTAATATATATTCAATGTAACATTACTGCACCTAGTGACCAGATCGGGGGGGGGGTGTCTCGTACTACTGCTCGTCGACAGCACCATGACTCAAGATTCACGTGTAACCATGCATTTTATAATTCAAAATGCATACCTTCAACCTGGATTGAGCATTTTTAAGAATTCTGTTTGCTAGCTCCCGTTGTTGGTGAGCAGAGGCGATTGAGGAGAAAAGGTTCTTGCATCTGAAGCTAATCTAATCATTACAGCACTTTTACTGCACTTGAAAATTGGAGGATAGATAACGTCAACGGCCAACTAGTAAGAGGATTTGGCCGGGTATGATGGAGCCGCGTGTTAAATAAGACATTTTCAGACCTTGAAGCCATTTTATAAGTACTTCACCACTCCCCGTGAATTGGTAATTAAGAAGAGAAGGGGAGTGTTATTGCAGTTGGAACCAATCGATGTGTGACAACAGTTACTAGACCCAAAACCGAGGGGAGAAGGCGTTCCCAGAGGCGGGCTGTCCCGCCCTCTGAACAAGTCGTATACACACAAGAAATAATGTGGAAGCTTGTTTGGCGTCATTAATCCGCTCCAGAAGGTCTGACTCTCGGTCCAAAATGCCAAAAATGTTAACACCGAATATGTTTTTCGAATTTTACAATTCTAGTTTTAAATGTAGAAAACAATTCAAAATGCAAATAAATGATGAATGACAAGGGGTAAATGAATATTTGTGTTGATTCCGCTACCAAACTCCACGTCTTCGATGAAGGTAAATGTTCATTGAATGAATTGTAACCGATACAACCGTGTTTTGTGTGAACAGTTGATGTTGATGACATCACAGACTGGCGGCGAAGCTGCCTTCCATTTCCTGTTTCCGTGTATTAGCAGGCTAATAAGCCGCCAACAAGGACGCACGCAGTTTATCAATAACATGACAAGACGACAACGGGAAAACATACAAAAACTGAGGCAAAATGTTGGGAGTTCATTTCCAACATGAACCGAGTATCACGCTAACTGAGGTTCTACTCTGCTAAAGACCAATTCAAGCCTCAAGAGTCGAGGTTGAACTTGAAAACGAAATGCAATACGTGTGGGTCAAAATGCATGCCGTGTAGGAAAAATGTGTACACGCCAGCAGTTCTATGAGTGTCAAATCCCTGAAAGAAGAGCATCTATTGCAGGGGTGTTCATTAAGTCGATCGCGATCTACCGGTCGATCGCGGAGGTGGTACTGGTTGATCGCGGCGTGACATTAAAAAAATATCATCCCAGCATCAACGCCGGCACTTGATTGATATACAGGGCAGCCATTCAGATGACAACTGAATGTTGCCGTTCGGGCGACCAATCAAATCAAACGACGTCTCTAAGTGCAGCAGAACTTACGATGTCAGCCTATTATCCGTCCCCGTTACTTGATTGACATACAGGACAACCAGTCAGATGACAACTGAATTTTGACCTTTAGGTCACCGCTCATGCGTAAACAACGATGCAAAGTGCTAAGCTAGTCGGCGAATTGCGTTAGATTTTAAGCCCTCGCTAAAGTTTATGGTCACTAAAATGAGTGAAGGAGCCGGACCAAGTAAAAAGGCAAAAACTGGACCAAGTAAAAAGGCAAAAACTGGACCAAGTAAAAAGGCAAAAAACATATCACTTCCATACGGATATGGAATATTATACAGATATTATGATACGGATATTATCCATGACTGATAAACATTTGGAAGTGTGCTTGAGGCTGGCTATCAGCAGCTACTGTCCGGACTATGCATCCCTGGCTGATTCAATTCAGTGCAAGTCATCAAAGTAAACTCAGGTAATTACAAAAAAAATTAATAGTTAATTATGTGTGTTTTGCAATATTGGCTCATTTGGTTATGTAAGGTACATCAACATACATTGTACGTACAAATAATCCTCAATACATTTGAAAATAAATAGATGTTTTGCATTTTTGTAGTGGGTAGATCATTTTGACTCGGACATTTTAAAAGTAGCTCGCATGCTGAAAAAGTGTGAGCACCCCTGATCTATTGTATATCATTTCGAGCAAACCAAGTGACACACTCGATCAATAACTTTGTTTACACGCGTGCCAAGATATAACTGTCATTTCTAAGATTTGAAACCCCTGCTTTGTTTGCATCTTCTGCCACCCCAATCCTTCCCAGGATTCACTCTGTTACCTTTGAGACTTCAGCGCTGTCAACTTATTCCTCCCCCTTTTTTTTCGGAGTTGTCAAAACATTTCACCAACAGTTAGGCTTATTTCACTTGTCATTTAACATCCCTTCTTTAACGGCTCCACCGCTTTTTCCGTTAACTTTGGTGCCCGAGTGCACCGAAGACTGTAAATTATAGATACCCCCCCCCCCGTGTCTGTGATTAAAATGATGGTGAACTTACCCCCGAGACAACTAGCTCTCCTCCCAGATTCTGAACCTCAGCCTTGACTTTGCTACAAATGTTGAGCTGGTGGCAATACAAGGCGATGCGCTGCAAGTAGGCGAGCAGGTCCTGCTTACAGGCCGAGTCCGGGCACTGCAAAACACAAAGACAATATGTTACACAAATCTGTTAGCATCCGTTGGTATACGGAAGAAAGGGCAGTTCGTGGCTCGTGCTTGTGTTTTAACAGCTTGTGGGTGGTGCAATGAATCAAATTTGTCACTCGAGTTATTTGCTGGCACCGGATATTTATGTTATTATTCTACAGACACGGTGATCTCACACTTTATCAAGACGACTTAGCGACAGCATGACAGGTGAGGTAGACACCCACATTAGGAAGGTGCTAAGAGGCAAAATGACAAACACCCACATAATCACACCGAATGGAAATTCTATTCCAAGGCAAACAACAATATTAGAAAGGTGCATAAAGCAAAAAGTACCCAGCGGATTTGAATACACCACAACAACAGGCCTCAGTTAAAAGGGGAAACTGCACTTTTTTTGGAATTTTGTCCATCATTCACAATCCATATGTGGATTTTTCTGTGCATTACAACACGGGAATAAAAGTTAATTTCAGCTAGCTTACAATGCCGTCATTGGGTACACCCATTTCGACCATGAAGGCCTCTAAAAATACTTTTTCATGCTAGCTGCTACGAATACAGGTAGCAGATATGGTGGCGTTTTAGCATCAAAATAGGCATTTCCCATGATGACTATTGTTAGCTAGCTCATATAAACTTGTTTTCTCATGCTAGAATGGAAATAACTATTTCATCATGTACCATATAAGGATTGTGAATGATGGGCAAAATAAAAAAAAATGCAATTGCCCTTTCAAGGTCAGTGTCCTTACCTCCACTATAATAAAGAAACTGGGCAAAAATAGCCTGCATGGCAGAGTTCCAAGACCAAAACCAGTGTTGAATAAAAAAAAAAAGTTGTTCTTGGGGGGGTAAGGAGACAATCGTTTGTGTGGAAGTGCGTATGCGTTCAAGTGGATAGTGCACTAAGCAAATAATTGTGCTGCGGTGTCGATTAAGAACATTCTTTCAGGAATTACAGTGAACCTCCTTAAAGTGTCATTATGTGACGCATTATCAATTTGAAAAACTGCTTTAAAACCACATGACTGCTAGACCCGGCATATTCATAGTAACTCTGCTGGTCCCTTTTTTACGTCTCAATAAACAAGCCCGCCGTCTGCATTGTAATTAGACTACAGTATTCACATTTGCAGCTTGTGAAGTAAGGGAGCATAAAAGCCCCTGATGGGACACTTGAGCAGACTTCGGTGTTCAGTTACCTGATATGCAAACACCGTGTGTCACAAACAGTTGGTTGGCTATTTAAATAATCAGACAGCAGATTGTTACCAATTATGTAAGGGCAGGTAATCTCATAAATTACTTTCAGTTTTCTGTGGGCGCTGGAGTGAAGTGTCAACTTATGACCATGTATCCAGACTATAATATCCACAAAGGGCAAGTAATGTGCATAGTGAACAATATAATAGGAGAATTAACATATCATTTTGGGCGTGTGTGTCAAACTCGGGGCCCGAAGGACTGTTTTGGAAAATAGCAAGGAGCTGACCCACATCGCGGATCTCAACCATCAGACTGCTTACAATATTTTGCACGTTTCAACTATTCCTGCTGCTATTCCTACTTAAAACTAACATCCTAAACTGAAGAAGCTGCCACAGCTGCTTGGCACGTTATGTTTGTATCTTTCAATCACTGCATAAAAATGTAAGACCTTTTCGGCTGGTGACCTACAGTCGGCTTTGAATTTTGTCTCCCTGTGTGATTGGGTTTGCCACGCCTGATTTAGGGGTGAAATGTGATACTTCAGTTGGGACTTAATTAGGCACAAACCAATCAATCGTCTTGTGCTTGTGCATAAAAAAATCCTACCAAAATCCTCCTCCCCAAGAAAGAAATGTTAAGGTAAACGTTTGACCCTACATGCATATTCTGATGTAATGCCCAATTCCGGGCTCTATAGAGCCACTGTGACCGTATGAATTCAGAGGAGAGTCTTTCATCATCGCCATCTACTAGTGATTAATAGAAATATGGGCCAAGTGGAGAGGAAGGATATGTAATAGTTGGCATTCCATTAAAAGGAAAAGTATAAAAGAAGATGAGGGGAAAGGAAGGCGAGCTGGAGGGGATGATCATCATACAGATGAGGACCGATACATGGGAGGGTAGGGTGAGTAAAATGGGCAGACGAGAAAGGTTAAAAAGTGGAGGAGAACCCAAAAACACAAGCACTTGGAGAAAGAATACGGATGAAGAGTGGAAACAGTATGGAGGGGTAAATAAGAGGGGGATATCCAACTGGGGAGAAGGGAAACAGGAGGATTCAACTGCAGCTAGCACGAATACTGAGCAAGTGTGTGCATGTACTTCTATGTATGTGTGTGTGCGTGGAGGGGGGTGTGGGGATGGGGGGGTAAAGATGTGCACACCCTCGCGAAGACCTGCGATGAGGCTGAATGCGGCAGCCATGCTAATGAGGGCTCGGGGAAGAATTCAGACGGCTGAGAGCAGAGCGCTGTGAAAGCATCGCTTGTGCTCGTGCTCAGCTGCTGGCTTCACTCTGCAAGGCTTCTCCGACTGTGACAAGTGCATACATAAGTTGCGTACAGAAGCGACAAGATCCCTTAAGATTGTTTTGATAACGCAAATACAACCCCAGTGTGATTACCAGCGCGCTCGACAGGATGTACATTGTGGTCTCGTTACAAATATTTACTGTGCTACATGCCTAGTAAATGGATTTACTCACGGTAATTCGGATAACCACGAGGAACCTGCATGGGAATGCATACTGGTAGATAAAAAAAATGTGCTCAACAAAAATTTGAACATTATATAGCTCAAGTACAGATGGCCATTTTCACGTAAACCATTGTTATACCAGAGGATGGGATAAAATGTTTGAGTTGACTTGATTGCTCTGCAGCTATTGAACGATGCAAATAAATCAAAATAAAATATACCATCTGTCTTTGCCATAAAATAAAACAAGACAGGAAACGAGCGACCAAGAATGACAGAGCAGGATGTTAAACAAAAGGATTCACAGTGGCACGCATTGGCTAATGTCCATGATATAAATGATGATCAGGAAGGTCAGGTCCAATCATTACAAATGCCAGGCAGTTTCAGTGAATTCCATTATATGGCACACAGAGAGGCAGAGACGCTGACCTTTCAGGAAGCTTCACTCAGACGAAATGCCGATTTCCAATATTTATTGACACAGCATTTTAATGAGTCACTGCCAACAACCTGTTGTTGAGCTCCGCAGAGAACCGAGCAAAAGGTTCTTCCTTGATCAAGTTTGTCTAACACAAATCAAAAGTAGAGCAAATGCAAACAATGACCTTATTAGCCCGACCCAAATGTAATATCTATTCTATGAGGACAATCATATTTACATTTATCCTATTTTCCCCACCAACATGTTTTGGGTTTGGCAGTTCTCCCAATATGAAAGTTACAGTACATAAAAAAATCTAATAAAAATTAGTAGTGATGATGTATGGCGCCAAAAACAATGATAGAGACAAAGGACAGAAAATAAAAAAGTACTGGTTTTGACTATGAAAAAGTGCCAATTCAGAGTAAAGACATGGTAAGCCAGGCTTAAGTACCCTGCAGTGGGGAAAAGGGGTGCACGCATTAAGAGCAAACACTTAAATAAGAATAATTAGCATGAAACAGCTTCATATAACTTCATTTAATTTGAGTGATACAGTAGCCAGATATTCTGTTAGTTGTCAACAGAATTACTTGGGTTGGCAACAAGTAGGGATGAGCGAGTACACTATCTGTATTTGTACTATCGGTATTTTTCCCAAAAGCACCGCGTTCGGTACTACAAAGAACTTTTCAACTGACTTTATTTCACCGCCGTCCGAAACAAGTCCGAAAAAAGTCAGTGACTGATGCACGATCGTGCCTGTCCTGTTAAAAACTGTGTATTCTTATTTTGCTGCTTACGGCAAAGCCTATATTTATTTGTGATAAGGAATTAACTGCGTCACACATAAAGAAAATTAACTACAGGGCACTTTTAGATAGTATTATACCTCAAAGGCGTGTAAAAAAAAGCTCAGCCTAACTATACATCAGTCAAAATGAATTTCAACAGGATGATGATCACCAGTTGCCCTCTCCACTGGCCGTCTACTTAAAGACTGCCACATAATGGTGGCACAGGGGGTCAATTCAATCACACTGGCACTTTGGGAATGCTAATGCTAATGTTGACATCGAAGATAACAATGTAGGTATGGCAGGAGAAGACGCGAGCCAAAATTACAAACAAAGCTGGTAAACAAGGTCGAATCAAGTCAACATTTTTTTTTGTAAATTTATGCTGCAGCTTTCAGGCGTAATTTCACTATGTGGCAACTGAGCGACAATTTATTTTTGGTTTAAATAGTTGCAGGCTTTCTGCAGAAATATTATGTAAACATGGAGAAAGACAGCTGATAATTTGAGATGGGACTGCTTGGAAGTACTAAATTATTATATTGTACCCTCAAAGCAGCGGCTGGATGGAGACTTGTTTGTGGGCTGTGTCTCAAGACCAATTAGTGGACTGATTATTCCAGCTTGCATATTTAAATGTAGAAAGTGGAAAAAGTGTTTCTTCTTTATTTTCCGTCTTCTTAGACACCCATCTTACCCCCCCCCATTTCCTGCTCTCAACGGATCCATCACGCAACCATGTTCCCTTCAAATGACTCTAGGTCAGGGGTGGGCAAACTTTTTGACTCGCGGGCCGCATTGATTTAACAAAACGGGGGGGGGGGGGGGGGGGGGGGGGCAGACTATATATTTTACACGTATTATTGTATCTGTAAAAGTGTCATGCAATCTGCTATTATTATTTATTATTTTATATTTATATTTAAATATTTTATATTTAAATATTTTATATTTAAATATTTTTAATTTAAATATTTTATATTTAAATATTTTTAATTTAAATATTTTATATTTAAATATTTTATATTTAAATATTTTAAAATTTATTATTATTATTATTATTATCATCATTATGCTTGTGTCCCTTTTTTCAGGAGCACTTTGTAAACAACAGACCACATCAAATAACAAAATTGATAAAACCATCAAAAGGTTGGCTCAAGCCATGATGCCAGTTCATATGTTGAGTTTAAATGAAATACTTTGGAAAGAACGGACGGGCCGTATTCAAACACTTGGCGGGCCGGATGTGGCCCCCGGGCCGTAGTTTGCCCACCCCTGCTCTAGATTCTGCTGGCCTCCAGGGGGAAGGAAAAAAAAAAAAACATTCAAAAGACTGTATTAGCATGGGTGAACGCCTTTCAAACCGATCAATTGCGCGTTGATAAATTTCCTCGACAAATAAGGTGAGCTGCTCTTAGCTGAACTGAACTCCAATTGGCTGGAAGATGACCCTTGAACTGCTGAGCTGAGAATTTATGGGCTCACTGGGTGATTTTGCTTCTCCAATGCAGTAGGTAATTTACTACCCTGTCTGCTGTTAAGCGGCTAGTGCCGGAGCCAGGATTAGACTCTGTCCGGCAACATAGCCCATGGATCACTATAAATCTCCGCTGATTGAATGCAAATTGGAAAAGTACACTATGTATGTCAGTATACATCATGAGGATAAAGCTTGCTCGTGTGCAAACACACAAACCTTATTTTATGTGTATGCATTTGTATGTTTACATGCATGTGTTTAAGTGGCGCGCACGCAAAAGGCACATATTTATGGGCGACACGGTGACAAATATATTTGCATTATAAATCTCAATTACAGGGCATTATTTGTTTACCAACCGATTTGGATAGAATTCTGAGATGCCCTGCATAGGAGGGTCATAAATACTTAATCAACTGCATTGCAGACCCTTGTACAACACCGACCTACATACCACAGCTCATCTCCTCCACTTTTAAGTTATTCACCATTTTAATTAGGCTCTATTACACATTTTTAATGTTCCTCACAAACACCAAACTTGACCATATTCACCCGCACGCCTCCAATCAAGGCGAGCACATGGAGAAATGCAGCGCGGCAAAGTCTTGTGAAGGGGAACGAGGGGCGAGAAGCTGTGCTATCAATCTGGGACCATCTGCTGATGTTTTATATGAGGAGTAAAATCTCATAGGCCCTCTATGCCAGAAGCACAGAGCACAAGTGATTAATATGCCTAGGTTAATGAGCAGTCCCAGCATTGCCTTTGCTCTGCTGTCAGTATGTATGCATCTTGGTGGTGATTCACTTAACTATTACTGCTGGAGTATGCAGACAGTGTAACACGCCATGCCTTTTGCTTTTAGCGGGCCTGGGGCATCCCGTGCTTTGTTAGAGAAATGTCCTAAATATATATATATATATATATATATATATACACACACACACACTATGTGAGTAAATACATGCAGCTTTCAAACTGCCACCTGGCAATTATACTGCTAATTAAAAGGGCAAAGCACGTTTAATGGATTCATCTCTCAAGAGGGATGTTCCTCTCTTTTCACAAATGCACTGCCCCTTATCTTGACATCCCTACTCATTTATCACATAAGCATTTCGCCTGCATAGTGTGTTATGGGTTAGTATCACCTGGTTGATAGAGATTTGGTCAAAGGCTGTGTTCACACTGAAGATGCCCAATTTGGATTTAAATATATATTTATGTTGTTAGTCACACAAAATGAGTTTGCGTGTAATGTGAACACAATGCATCCAGGAAGTGATGCACATGCGCACAAAACACTACATCACAAGCGGTACCGTCCTAAATCTGTGGCAATTTCAAGTATTTTGTGCAACCGGAGTCAACATTTTCTTAACTAAAAGTATACACACAATAAAAAACGCCTTTCAATGACATAGGTTGGATATACGCGATCCAAACGTTCAGATCGCAGTACCATCTGACATGTAGCTGATTTATATCTACAGTAAACCTCGGATATATCGGAAATTCGCTCACAACGGACAGATAAAAAAAGAACCGATTTTTCTGTAATGCATTTCCAATAAAAATTCATTGCATATATCGGATTTTTTATAACGCCTATTTCGGACAAAATCTCCAGTCCCGTTCCAATGCATTTCCATTAAATTTCCCTCGCATATATATTGGATGGCCGCATCGTGGCGCTCCGATTCGCCGAATCGTGACAGGCCGCTATACGACGTCATTTGCAGCGTTTGCAGCGTTGCCTGCGCGTCCAGGTACATTGGAAACATAGTCAAGGAAGTGCCTTTTCATAACGGATAAAATCCGATTTACGCATATACCGCATATAAAACGGACATTTTCCAGTATACGCATATAACGGATTTCGCTTATATCGGACAAAACCAGTGGGAACAATTGAATCCGATATATCCAAGGTTTACTGTACATACCTGTAATGGGTCGCATTAAAAAACAGCCTAAAAGCTGGATGCCTTGGTAGCCTGAAGAGGCCCGCATCATTTGTTTCTGTTCAAAAAGAACAGTGCTTGTGCTCATATAAAATATGCTGAATATATCAAAAATAGCGGATGATTGAGAAAGTAATCTCGTCACCAAAATCCAACACATCCACCGATAACCACAGTCACACACCTGCACAGTCGCCCATCTGTTCTCTTTTGGGGATGACACTTTTTTTTAATTGAATTGAATAAGCATCTTCAAAAACTGTGCCATTGAGGCGGAAGAGTAGTTTGCAAACACAGCTCTTCTCTAGTTGGACTATTCCAATGCAATTAGGTCAGACACTGACATTGCTAGAAATGTGGACCGGCAATGCTGGGCGTTATATTTGACATTACTTGTATCTAAATTCATGGAGGACCACTGCTCAAATTTGACTACATACACTTTTAATCAGGACCGGTCACAGTGAGACGTGAGATTGTGTAGTGTCGAGACAAACGTTCTAGATATACGTCTCGCATATCCTTCCTAAGGATCTAAGAATGTATAATAAGTAGGTCATTTTTTGCCACGTTCATGTGAGCGATGTGCCTCTCTAAGGCTGTTCCCTTTAGGAAGGCACAAAGAAGCGCATTGCAAAATTTGCAAAATTGGTATGTTTTATGTTGTAAGCAGTGGCATGTAGTCAAGAGAGGCGTATGAGGCTCATGATGAAAAGTACTAAAACTAGATTGCGTGTGAAAGTAGTGGAAACGAGCAAGAACGGTGTGTGTTGAATAACTTTTGCATAAAACAAAAATGTTTGTCATGTAACATCAACGTTCCAGACTGCATTGAACAGTTTGATGTTAAAATAATAACATATAATAATTGATATAATGTTCTTAAACTACACCCCGACCACTGCAGACATGCCTGATAAGAATAACTTGTAGCAAGGATCAAAACTGTGATTTAACAAAAAAAAAATTACATTGCAAAAGAACTATACGAGACTCCGCTGAAGACACGAGACGTGAATAAGTTAGGGGATACATCATGTACATCATGTCTCCCGGAGGAGTAGTACAGTGCAAGTATTTAAGTGAAATATGAAGCCATGGATAATTGAATGTGTGTCTACCCGATGTCCGGGACCATCGTCTCATGGGTAAAGAATATATGTTGAGAGATGATGGAATCAGGAGTTGGGGAGTAGGAGGCAAAAGGCCCAGGAAAAAAGAACGAGAAATTGGTTAAGATTAGTAAGTGTCTCATGAATAAGAGAAATCATGGCAGCCGTTAACATCAGCAGGACTCTTTACTGTGAGCCTTTTACAAGAGGTTAAGGCAGATGGTGAAAAAAAAAGGACAAAAATTAATGAAATTGATCAGGGTGTGAATGTTTGTCTTGTCAGTGACTTCATCAGACCCATATTCGAGTAATTCAAATTAAATATTGACCTGACAAGCAGAAGGGTGCAAAACCTTCAGGTTAAAGGGTAATAGCAACTTACATTGTCGGCAATGGTGCGACCCAACTTGTCCATTCTTGATCCCGCCTCGGCAATCTTCTTGGCAGCGCTAATGACATCGGATGTATTCTTCAATGGTCCTTTCCCCCTGGGGAGAAATTTGGCAAAGATCTGTCAGTTCTGTTCTATTGCAACGTCAGCCACCTGTACTGTAGGAACACTTTATCCATGAAAGGACAGATTGTTTTGGAGAGCTGCTACAAAAAGACTAATGACGCCACAGGGATAGAGGATTTTCACTCCAGGTCGTAGTAGATATGGCATTCCTTCAAAGCAGTGTTCATCCTTGTATGCAGGTTATCAGTGTATCAACATGTCTGCAATTTCAGCAATTGACTATCCAGATTGTGCTGCAATCAGACACAATCAGCTGAAAGACGCTTCTTGACATGACAGACTCATCAGAGTCTGCAGTTTGGTCGTTTAAGCTTTAAGGTGCACCCCATGCGTTAATTATTCATTTGCATACAAATAAAAAACAATGCAAATTAAAAAGAACAACAGGACTTAACTGAGGACATTTTTCAATCACGTAATCCTTTTAGAGGGCATAATTATTGGTTTTCATCAGAGGAATTGAAAGGGGGAAATGTGCATTTTTATTGGTTTGGTACAAAACAACAAACAGAGTAACAACTTATTCACTCTAAATATAGGCAGACCTTACGCAGGTGAAGAAAGCCCTGTGATCAAATCTACCAGAGACATTTGCTTTTTTTTTTTTCCAGGGCCCACAAGGGATTCAGGGGCACAGTTGGCAAGAGACATAAATTGAAGTCAATGCAACTCTCGCAAGGGTAAAAAAAAAAAAAAAAGAGCCATCTAACCTAGGACAGATGGAATTTTGTGTTCTGCTCACATGTTGTCATAGCTACCCTCCGATATCAGTCCCTCTGATGCGCTGCCATAAAACAAGTCAGGGTCCCAGGGTAAGAGGCGACGTGCCATAGCACATAGCAGAATCTATCAAGGGACGAGTCGGTCCCAGCAGGCATAGCTACAAGATTTGAGAGGGCTACTGCGTATAAAAAAAAAAACACCTATAGGGTCTTTTTTAAAGTTTAAAAAGTGAGTTCAGTTCGAAAAGGGTTGGTTTTCGACTTAAAAAAAACATGAAATGTGCCACAGGAAAATGTGAAAACCACAACCCAATTTATGTTGGAGTCGAAGCAAGACAATAACAAAACAGCCACAATAAAGGCCGACATTTTGAGCATTCTTGGCCTAAATAAAAATGAAAGCGCCTCAAAAAAGAAGGAGTGACAATGGGGAGATTTTAATGGGAGTCATCAAGATGTGAGCAAGGCACACAGGACAAAGCCATCAGCTAGCAGCTACCCGGGTGCTCTACATCAGGTGGCCCCCAAAATATATTGCATGTCTCTAAGCCGCCGATGCTTTATTCATAAGGGCCAACAGACAGCCATAAGCAATGCAGGAAGTCAACAAGAATCACTCTCACTCTGCAGATTTGTCAGGAGAAAGGTCGAGATCAATTACCTCACTGAGCATTAACCTTGGCAAGGCATTGTGCCGGCTCAAGGTTGAAGGGGTGATAATTTGGGAGAAGGTGGAATTAGCTCGCTGCTGACCTTCTGTGTGCTACTATACCATGCAGGCGTGAGGGAATAATGTGAACATATATATTCTTCCCGGCAATCCTTCATATGCGCCCATCTGCTATGTGACTCCATTTTAGCTTTGTTCTCTTAATATGGGACTTGGTTGACTTGCCAAGCACACACGACGTTATGTTTTCAATTGTGTTCTAATGTGTGAATTGTCATTCAGTAAAATCTATTATGTAATAGGCAATGGCCAGTTACCGGTTAAAGTCCCGATTTACAAAAAAAAAAAGTCAGGCAGAGATAGAACCGGCGTTAACGGAACGGCCATGCTGTTGATGGTCGACATTCCTCGTATCGAGGGTTACCAATTGCGGAGGTGTGATTCAGAACATTTACCACCATAAATGTGTACTTTTTTGAGTGTGTGTTTATAAATTATGTAATTTTTTTGTTATTCATTTTAAATACAGTAAACCTCGGATATATCGGACTCTGATATTACGGAAATTCGCTCACAACGGACAGATAAAAAAGAAACGATTTTTCTGTAATGCATTTCCAATAAAAATTCATTGCATATATCGGATTTTTTATAACGGATTTCGCCTATTTCAGACAAAATCTCCAGTGCCGTTCCAATGCATTTCCATTAAATTTCCCTCGCATATATCGGATGGTCGCATCGTGGCGCTCCGATTCGCCGAATCGTGACAGGCCGCTATACGACGTCATTTGCAGCGTTTGCAGCGTTGCCTGCGCATCCAGGTACATTGGAAACATAGTCAAGGAAGTGCCTTTTTATAACGGATAAAATCCGATTTACGCATATACCGGATATAAATCCGATATATGCGTAAAACGGACATTTTCCGGTATACGCATATAACGGATTTCGCTTATATCGGACAAAACCAGTGGGAACAATTGAATCCGATATATCCGAGGTTTACTGTATGAATGTTCCAATTTTTCTGTTTTCTATTATATGGTTTAAAAATGACTGACTTTGACTTTTTGTCTTTTCCATAAAATAACACATTTTTGAGTTGTAATTATAATATCGTGAAGCCGTGACATTTTTGTCCAAGGTTATGACAGCATCGGAATCTCATACTGGCCATGCCTAGTATGTAGACAATTATGGCTGATAAATTGCGGTGCATCAACTTAAGTTTTATTTTGCTAGAGAAAGTATCCTGAGGCACTACAGGCTGCCTTTCTTTGTTTGGAGGAATCGAAAATAACACCAATTAAATGAAAACTTTGCTGCCACCAATTACTAGAACATGATGTCATGGTTGCAATATATCCACCCGAAATGCAGGTATGTATTTGTATATGAGGGTATGGTTGTTAATTGAAAGATGAGAGTAAAACTCACCTGGTGAAGTCTGTCATCTCCATCATAATCATGCACATCTGCTTGGCCAAAACGATGATGTCATTGCCGCTGTCGTCCCACTTGGATACCTCAGCATCCAGCTTGCTCTTCTCCTCCTGGAAGCTGGCGACTTGTTCTGCAATCTTCGCCTTCTGTTCTTGTGGCAACTGAGCCATGATAGCCTAAAGCAGGGAATAGCAGAAGCATGTTGTGGCTGTACTTTTTTTCCCTTCTCTCTATGTATGGTTTGGAAAGTGTTTCTACAACATGGTGATATGGTGCTATAGGAGACCACAGGTTAGATCCTACAGATCAAGATGGCTGCTTTTCTAACCAAGGTTCTTGTAGGGGGAAAAAATGCTTTAGGCATTGATCAACACCAGTCATAATCAACATTTACACATGAAAAGCTTAACAAAACTCTTTGCCTCTGGCTGCCACAGATCAATACATGGAGATTTCTTCAGCGCTTTTCAATATCATGCACAAATCTATTCAGCACAATTTCCATCCATCTATGGTGGTATGGACAATTGAAGGACAGCTTCCAAACAGGCAATCAGATCTATCATGAATGTGCTGGAAAGGTCAGTACAGGAAACACTTAAGGAGCAGTAAATCAATGCAATAAATACAATTCTCTTTGTGAAGTCGCTAAGACTGAGAACGACCACTTTCATATACACAATAATTCTAACAATAACTTGAATATACAATAATCTCTATTTTATTTGTGCTAACCGGTTCCAGGAATTTCCACAAAGTAGGAATATTTTCGTAGTCAT
The DNA here is from genome assembly GCF_030265055.1 of Doryrhamphus excisus. Lineage (NCBI taxonomy): Eukaryota > Metazoa > Chordata > Actinopteri > Syngnathiformes > Syngnathidae > Doryrhamphus > Doryrhamphus excisus. The sequence goes on along the minus strand of NC_080488.1, from coordinate 9,738,283 downwards.
GGCGTAAAAAACCTGTTCGCAATCTAAAAGTTGAGCATTATTAGAGCCCCTAGACATGAAACACCCACATAGCCACACCTTTACGTTGGTATTACCCAATATAGTAGATACTGCATAATCAGAAAATAAGCAATTAAAGACATATTCATCGAGATATTTGACACATCACAGTGTCGTGCCAATAACGACACCGAGGTTAATGTTGTGCCGTTAACTGTAAAGCTTTCAGATAAAAACGACACACTCACCCGTGCACTCTGGCCAGCAATGAGCTGGTCATCTTCTGTCTGCACGCTGGTCCTGCTGCGAACATCAAAGTCTTCGGTTTCAAAGTCTGAGTCGTCCAACTCTTCTGGAGTCTGAAAGGACAAGGTTGGAATGGGTAAGGTACATACGGTTTGTGAATCCGGGGAAAAACAGAAGCAAGTATTCATGCTATATACTTGAATTCTTTTTCTGATGTGTTATTATGAAAAGGACAAACAGGCAATATCACAAGCAAAGGTTTGACTATTGCTTGGTAAGTGAAAATGAAGACTACATGAACCAAACGACATATGCGGCCTGGGAAACGGGCAGGAACATGACGGTATTTCGGTTGTGTAAACATATTGGGAGAGAAACACTTCGGAATTCCATCTGCAACTCATTCATTCATTCATTCATTTTCTACCGCTTTTCCTCACGAGGGTCGCGGGGGTGCTGGAGCCTATCCCAGCTGTCTTCGGGCGAGAGGCAGGGTACACCCTGGACTGGTCGCCAGCCAATCACAGGGCACATATAGACAAACAACCATTCACACTCACATTCATACCTATGGACAATTTGGAGTGGCCAATTAACCTAGCATGTTTTTGGAATGTGGGAGGAAACCGGAGTACCCGGAGAAAACCCACACATGCACGGGGAGAACATGCAAACTACACACAGAGATGGCCGAGGGTGGAATTGAACCCTGGTCTCCATCTGCAACTATGTAAGAATTTGACCCTACTTCATCCTTGAGCCTTCTCAATCATCCAATATAAACAATTCATTTTGTTCTGTATTTACGCAAACATTTAAATACATTTTTACTAAGATGTACTTCAACATACAATACTGATCACTGAGACAAAGTACCTGCCTATCATTATTCGGTCTCAATACCATCCCAATCTGCAACGGCGTTGGAGCGGTCCCACCTAAAAATAACTGATGGTCTCTGACTAACCACACTCTTGTTTTACGGGAATGTAGAGCCGTTCGCGGTGCAGAGGGAATATCGGTATGGTTTCCAGGTACAAAGCTATACTGAGTCACAGGCATCTCTTTCAAGTCAGACAATGCCGTTCAGTGGGGCATAGCTATCACCTGCTGTGGCCTGAGCGGCAGATGAATGTGGGAGGCTCACAAATGATAGCTCGTGGTTGGCAGCCAAAAGCCCCCCCCATTTCTGAATAGTCTCCATGTCAGTTAGCACTTTAAGAACATGGTCCTGGTTTGTTGCAAATCACATTAAATGCCAAATGATTACATTTTAATCAAATTAATCAGTTTTCAAATGAATTATTAATCACCGTTTCCAATTGTTTTCCAAATGTATAAAAAAAAACATGAATTAAATAAAGCTAAAAAGCTAAAAACCAAGCATTGTATCTGAACATTTGAATCACACCTTATGAGTTATGAGTAATAAAGGGTTGCTCATAACATTGTTTACACCACTTTCACAACTCCTATACGCTTCGGGCACTCGAGACGGCTGCTAAGTGGTTAGCCTCAAATGTATTTCTTCTGAAGTTAAGAAGCCAAAACCTTACCACATCCACACATAATGGGAGGTTAACTTCTTTCTCCCACTCTCATCATGTCTGACATGACATGGCTGACTTCATGCAGTGTTATGGCAATGTAATATATGTTTAGACAAGATATCAATATAGAATTCCACTGTACAAGATGTATCCAAGCTGAGTATTTGACATGGAATTACTGGAAGTCTTTATTTTATATTCATAAAAGCAAACCGGAGCTCCACTTTTTGTATGCTGTGACACATACGAACGGCACAAAAGCATCAAGTTGAAAAGCACTGGTGCCCTTTGTGCCATCTTGAGCATTATTAAGTGAAGCAACAGCTGCCCCACGTTTCTCTCAGTCAGCAGCTCTCAGACTTATGATACTCTGATGTCTGGAGGGCATACTGTTTGATGTCACTGCAGGAGGGAAGATTGTTCAGTCCACCTGTCAAATGCAGTCTGAACTCCAATTTTGTAAGGTAAAGGTCGGTTGGGCGGGGGGTGTCTCAGTCCCGTGTTTGCCATGCCTTTATAGTACTGATCTCAAGTCTAAGCAGAATTGTGTAGCCTTTGCGTATATGTTTGTCTTTCATGTTTTTATTAAGATAAATAGCCTATTTTGACCATTAAGTGTCATATTCATATCGATAATTAATTGGGACTCTTGCTTTCCATTATGAATGCTTGTTAAATGTCAATGAAATGTGGAATAGCAATTTCAACAATGCCAAAATATACATAAAACCAAAGATCTGGTTAAAGATCTTTTAACCTTGTTGATTACACTTTGTCTGGCAGAGAAGCTGGGAAGTATTCCACCCCATAAATATATGTATGTATATACACTAAACGGTCACTTTCTGTTCAAATTAAACTGTTAGTGTCTTTTGAATGACCTTGAATGTATGTGAAAACAAAATTACGAGACCATTTTTTGGACAATGTTGAGATTTGAGGGAATACAAATGCCAATAATTCCACAGTGGGATACTAAATTTGATTTTTTGTGGGTGTTGGGGGCCCATGTTTGTTTACAGCATATAACACATGAGTGCTTAATTTGCTCAGCCTAACACACCTTCAACACAATACAGGTAATGTCACCGCAGAGCATTTTTAATCAAAATTATGGGTTATCTAATCTGTTAGGGGATGTATCGATATGATGTCATAATTCCTTATATCGGCCTGATTATCATCAATCCGATATTTATTCATCTAGTACTATTCTAATAGTGTGGTACATTTCTACTGTTATGATTATCTTGGCATTGGTTATAGCTAATTTACCATCCCCAACATTCATTGTGCACGTGTAAAACATGCATGCTTATGCAGTCACACACAGCATTGCCACAGCTGCTCACTGTCCATGTTTCTTACGTTTCTGACACTGAAGGTTGCTTTGGGATGCGGCCACTGTCATGATGTGTAAGCTTGAAATGTTTTTTTTTCTCCTTTATGATGGTAGAAAGGGGGTGCCTGTGTAACGGCGTGTGTATTGCAGCATAACAATATATTTTCTTTTTGCTGAAGTATTTAAAAACCTTCGTAATTTGCATGTGGAAATAAGTCATTTATATATCATTGGCTGAGTTATTGGTTATCATGTTTCACAGTCAAAACTCACGTAAATATGTATGCATTGGGTTAAAGAATGCAGTAGAAAGTCATGGCAGCGATAACAGAATGGCATAAACAACTGAATTATAAGGCATCCTTTGAAATGTTGCCGTCACATCTAATCACACATTCTTACACAGCATACATTTTCACATCGGTACAAGGTACAGTACAACCAAAGTGTCAAATTGAATGAGGAACCCGATATGTGCAACTCACCCTGATCATGAGTACAGCCTTGCGAATGTCTCGAATGCCATCATACACGAGACGAGAAGCATCAATGAACTCATTCTCATCGACGGGCTGTGAGGGGTTTGCACTCAAGGCCTCCACTGCAGACTCAATTTGTTCTGTGAACCGTGGCATCACTGAGGGAGGATGAGATGAAAGGTGGGAAAAGACAATATTGAGGAAGATTCCACACAGTGAAGATGGGCCAATGCAAACACGGGGTAACCACTGACCAATCACAATTCCCAGTCACACGACAAAAGCCAAGACAGACAAGTGTATTTTAGTACAGGTGATGGCCTTATATTTCATTATGCTGCTATGGATATTACAATGAAAGAGACTGACACGTTAAGTGGTAAAAATGAATGAATGAATGAATTATAGGACTTTCTTGGAGGAAAAAAAAACTACCCAGAGAGCTATCAAAGAAGCTTTACAATCCGTGCTCTTCCAAGTAAAAGACTAGTTTATCAGTTTAGCTTTCCAAACATTGCCACTTAGTTGGTAAGTGGGAGTCAAACAACACAAATTGTGTGTTTACACAGTTGAAGAGGGACTTTTGTTGCTACATTTGAAGCAAATAGAGCATCTTTCTTCTATTTTAGTGGTGTCTGTACACCACTGCATACTCATGTTTGTGCTGTACCTGTGTCGGTGAGGAGCTTGGTGGCCTCCAAGACTTTCTCTGTGTAGACCCCGGGTTCATAATTGTCCATTTCAGAAGTGACCACATGGACCACTCTGGCAGCACGGCCTCGAATGGCCCCTGCTGTGCGATCCAAACCGTCCACATCTTTCTCTTGCAGAGCGATGACACACTTATTCACATCCTCCAGGATGTGGTTCTCTGAGGAAACACCATTGTAGTTGCAGTTACACATTAACGTGTATCAATTATTGTATATCTTGGTAGGAAGTGCCAAGTGCCACTCACCAGACACACAAAGGAAGTCGTCGATGGAGGTTATGTCATCGACAGCATCAGTGAGGACTCGGACCTGCTTCTCCCACTGATCTTTGAACAAATCCATATTGTCTTGGGCAACCTTACTGTTGGGCTTTGCAGCGAGGGCCAACGCTGCATTAATCACCTGTAACCATCCAATTACAGTCATTATGGCTTCCTGAGGTAGATTATATTAACTGTTATATTAGTCAGAATACAAGTCCAAGGTGGAAATTCTATGGCCGTATTTCCTTACATGGTTGAAATAAAAATGATTACCATCACTATACGTGAACAAAGTCATTGTTATGATAGCAGTTATAGTAATTCCTAGTAATTCCTTTCATTATGGTCCGCTGTGGTTCGGCAGCTGTGTTACAAAGTGTGTGCAAACAGTAGCTGTACCTGAGGACAAAGAGTTTCCAGTTGGGATGCTGCCATCCGAACCAGCTTCACTCCCTCCTCATTGTTGGAGATGGAGCAAGCCAAGTTGGCCACCTTAACAAAAAAAAAAATCACACAAGACAGAAAGCACACATGGGTACAATGAAATAACGGAAAAAGTTCTCCAACAAATTAATCGCATGCAAAATAACTTCCAAAAGTATTTTTTTTTTTTTTTTACATCTTCCAGGGAACTGTTTCTAGAATGTAGGCCAGAGGCTTTGTTTGGCATATGCTAGCAGCAATGCAGACAGAACGGCTGGGATGAGACAAACTGCGCCAAAGCGGGATTATCTAGACGGTAGTGTGCTGACATGTAATCTATTACAAAGGCCGACACAACGTGAGACCTGTCATTTCTTTCTGAAAATACAACTAAGCACCAGTTCAAATTTGACTTGCTTCCTAAAAAGTACATACTTCTGAAAAGGTCGTGGCTCTATTTAGATGAATGTGGGTCAGTCATAAACAAATGTGTACAAACTAATGGACCATTTGCCTTTGGGCCACTAACTCGTGGGCTCATTATTAGAGTAGAACGGTGCAACATAAATACTGGTTTCGGCAATGGACAATTTTGGGGGCAAGGCTTCCCAACGATGAATTGAGGATTTTCTACATCAAACACATGAGTCTGTCGGTCCATTTTGTGGAGCTTGAGCCGATCCCAGATGACTTAATCACACGGTTGAATTAATACCTTTCATTCAACCAAACACATATTTTAATCTTTAAAGCAGCAGTGCTAACCATTCATTCATTCATTCATTTTCTACCGCTTTTCCTCACGAGGGTCGCGGGGGGTGCTGGAGCCTATCCCAGCTGTCTTCGGGCGTAAGGCGGGGTACACCCTGGACTGGTCGCCAGCCAATCACAGGGCACATATAGACAAACAACCATTCACACTCACATTCATACCTATGGACAATTTGGAGTCGCCAATTAACCGAGCATGTTTTTGGAATGTGGGAGGAAACCGGAGTACCCGGAGAAAACCCACGCATGCACGGGGAGAACATGCAAACTCCACACAGAGATGCCCGAGGGTGGGATTGAACCCTGGTCTCCTAGCTGTGAGGTCTGCGCGCTAACCCCTAGACCCAGTGCTAACCAGTATTACCAAAATAAAGAAAAGGGACTAGAAAACTAGTAGGCTCTGTTTCCAAAGCACTTACCCCTAGAGCAGGGGTCGCCGACCAGTGATCATTCGGACTTACCCAGCCAATCACATGTCACCGTTTCTAGGGAAGCACCCAAAGCCTGGCCGGAGGTGCCAGTACCAACCAAAAACCAATAATGATAATAATATTATTGAAATATGGGGGCCTAGATCTTGCATAGGGTTCACGGCCGAGACCAGGGATTTTGGGCTCAAAAAGGTTGGTGACAACTTCTATATGTGCAGATATAAAAGGGTATAACTGTTCAGGTATCTCAACTCATTAAATTGATTGGAATAAATGAAGTATAAATGTTTTTGCAACCCTAAAGAAAGAAAATAAGCAGTAAAGTCTTCCATGAATAACATTTGTCGTGTCATATCTGCAGATTTCGCTACGAACAATCAGTTCTTCATGCAGTCCCCAGTAGCCTCATTAGAATCATCATCACAAAAGGTCTTGACACACACACAAGGATTTTTAAAAGTTGAGTGAGTTTTCAGGATCTGTCCTGTTTTTGCTTTTTAAAAATTGCATAATGAACTCGTGACACAACCTACTTTCAAACAAAAGCAATGATTTTTCTTGCATGGCTATACAATACAAGCTATACTAAAAATGAGGGGACGGCCTGTCAGTGTCATGTCTGACAGGGAGGTGTTCCTTGGCAAATTTAAAGGTCTCCTCCCCAGTGCAGTGTCCCTTTCCTTCCAATTCTCTTACTTTTTTTTTTTTTTTGGCAAAAGCTTATGCTACTCTGCTCTCACTGGACTAACCAATGCATCTAGACTCATGGTCATCCGCCCATGGGGAGACGTCCCATTTGAAATGTCAGCATTTGACGCTCAGACATGGGCATTCAAGGAATTGAGTGGAAGTACACTAATGAGGTCAGCAAGTCCTGCCTCTGGCTTGTTGCTGCTGCAAAGTCATCACTTTGTTGCGTCTCGTCTCTTCGTGTTCTCAAGAAAAAGGCATGGATTTGCACGGTAAGAAAATAAACAACCGCCTTTTTATATAATTGATCACTTTATGTTTGTAATGGATAGGGCCATTTTCTTTTTTTCTTGGAAATGCGTTTCCTAACTTTAACTACATGTTGCAAGTCTTAATTGGAGTTGGCGCAACATCGCACATTACCTCAATCAGCTTGTTGGCATGCTCACGAAACACCTGTGCATACTCCTTGACTTCCTTCTCGTTGCCATTCTTTGCAGCTTCAATCAGAACCAGAAGGGGTACATTGGTTTCCAAGAACGAGTCGGAGACGTGGTCCATTACAGCTTTGCGTAGCTGTAGAGGAAGAAACAGAAAAGAAAATGGCAACGTTTTCCAAGTGAATACATGATATGCTTCTTATTCACTTCTACAATGACGGCTGTACTAAAAGGAAAGTAAATGGTTCAAAAATCTCAATGGGGGAAGAAAAAAAAACCTGTCTGCGAAGGTCTCTTGTTTTCTTTGTCATCCTGTCAATGGCTGTGTTCAGAGCATCACTTCTGTCCTTCCTGCCGGCCTAAAAAAAGAAAACATGGGAGAATCATGGGCTGCATTGTAATTACTTTGTTTGGTGAGATAATCCCAATCAAGACCACAAAGAACAACAATCAATTTATATCCTCCCTAAGGGCAATGTCATTTTATATGGTACTGAACATGCATCATAAACAAATCACTTGCACACCCATGTTCTTATGGGCATGCACCAAGGGCATGATGGAAAAAAAAAACAAAACAAAAAAACAAGCTGCTTTGTTCATAAATCAAACTCAAGGACCCGGGGCGAGATGTGGCTTGCCACACTATTCATATTCCCAAGTCTGGGAATAATGTGCGTCAATAATGCACTTTATCTTTTCATTCTAAATGTTTGATGTTCCAAGCTTTTTATTTTGGAAAAACGCATACTCATTTCAAAGCAAGTTATCAATTTGTTAGTAAAGAATATACAGTAAACCTCGGATATATCGGATTCAATTGTTCCCACTGGTTTTGTCCGATATAAGCGAAATCCGTTACATGCGTATACCGGAAAATGTCCGTTTTACGCATATATCGGATTTATATCTGGTATATGCATAAATCGGATTTTATCCGTTATAAAAAGGCACTTCCTTGACTATGTTTCCAATGTACCTGGACGCGCAGGCAACGCTGCAAACGCTGCAAATGACGTCGTATAGCGGCCAGTCACGATTCGGCGAATCGGAGCGCCACGATGCGGCCATCCGATATATGCGAGGGAAATTTAATGGAAATGCATTGGAACGGGACTGGAGATTTTGTCCGAAATAGGCGAAATCCGTTATAAAAAATCCGATATATGCAATGAATTTTTATTGGAAATGCATTACAGAAAAATCGGTTCTTTTTTTATCTGTCCGTTGTGAGCGAATTTCCGATATATCCGAGTCCGATATATCCGAGGTTTACTGTACAATAATCAAATGCAATTATGTAATATTCTCATGAGATTATATTTATATTTGTGCATACTGACAGTTACAAGTGGCCCTCAATGGAAACAGGTTAGACACCCCTGACATATGACACAGGGAAAGAGGTTTAGCAAAATGACTAGTTGAAATACTATACTACTTACTTTAAGGCTACAATCTTTAAATTATGTACAGAAACATTGCAACACTTTTGGCAGAAAGTGCTAAGCAGTAGTCAAACTCTAACCACTGTTCCCCACAGAGCGGAGAAATGTTCAGCCTCATTCTGTAAACTGCTCAAGTGGAAGTTACCACAACTAAAAACTCTCTCTCTCACACACAGAAGCTGGATCGCAAACACACTGCAAGACAGAGGACAGAGGCAGAACATTAGTAAGGTTGCAGAAAAATGAGATGGACACAAAAGGACAACAAGGACCCAGTTAAGTTCCGGTCTTTCACCCCCCTTTCTAATGTGCAAATCAGCTACAACACAGGACCGTGGACCCGCCCCATCCCCCAGTGCCCTTTCCTCGCCCAGAAGAGGGGGGGTTGTGTACACAGCTAGATGCAAAGGGAGCTCCCATAGCATTAATCCTCAGATTTTTTTTTTTTCCGGTTGGATGCAGTTCTGTGGTAGGCCTTTAGTCAGCTCTGCCCCTTGTCTCGCAATCCTATTTCATTCATGCCTAGCCTATATTTCATTTCCACATCAGAGGGTTCGAAAGCACTTCTTCAGGTGCTTATTATGGAGGCAGTTTCTCTGTGGCATCTTTTATGGTTCTTAAGGGACTCTAGCCATCTCTTTTAGGACAGACTTAAAAACATCTCTTCTCCACAGAAACACTTCACTGCTGGATTACGGTGTTAAAAGTACGCTCTGTCGGTAAAAAAAAAATCGCTTGTTGACTAAACGTGCTTTTATCCCTCGATGAAATGTGTACCCCCGCGTTCATTCTGCAGCACCATCTTCGTGGGTGGCTATCATGGTCGTTTTGAAGAGTGACAGTTACACGCTGGTCAGCAGACAGTGGAAGTCACAGCCAGGGAGGTATTAAAATGTTAATATACAAAATGCCATTAAACTGACAAACAAAGTAATGAATGTATGTGCGTTGTACTGCTTGTGAAGAGAAGTGCAGTGCAAGCTATTTTTTGGCTAATTATGTTTGTAATTGTTTTTTTTTAAAGGATGAGCAAAGCTCTCGGAATGTTCTGAATTCTTTTTAATATCGGACTCGACACATCAATCCGGTTTGGCGGCTGTCGCTGGTCATGCACTCCATTTTGCCACATTGTGTTTCAAGACTTTATTGATCAACAACCAATTTCACACCAACCAACCACCCATCCATCCATCATGGATCCATCTTCTACAATACCCGGTCCTCATAAGGGTTGCAGGTGAGCTAAAGTCTATGCCTGTTGGCTTTAGACAAAAGGCAGTACACTCAACGCCAGTCAGTAGCAGACCAATGTCACACAATCGACCAAATTCGGAATCAATTCCTCTATTAAGCCTATCTGTAGTGCTAATACACAATCGTACTTGGGGAGTTCCAAATCCAGTCAACTGCGATAACATTAATACCCGTTAAATATGAATAAATAAGTTTTGTCATGCATTTTTTCAGTGCTCCAAACAGGGTCAAAACAATCAAGCCCATTTGTTGAACGTCACGGATTATTTGAATTATTTAATTTCACACCGTGGTACTTAGCTAGTATACTTAGCAACGACAGACGTGTTCTAGTCATGTATTAATTGCATTTTTACACCCTCATGCCAGTGCTTTAACATTAAAGCACTGTACTCCGGATATGTTAAATTATGAATAAAAGCTTGACATTCAACTTCTATAATGTGCTCCCCGTTGAGACTTGGAAATGGAACACACTTATTGCTCAGCCGTCCTTGGTGTTTGCTGTCAAAAAACATACTGCAAACTGTGTTAAGCATTAAGTTGTTTTGTCTTTATGGGCAGCAGACATTATATATATATAAGCATGGAGACCGACCGTGAGGCGATGCTTAGATTTACGGCTGTGGTTAATTTCAATAGCAGGCTACCGCAACACGTTCAAGGTATCAATATTCTCATCGTGACAAGCCGGTGGGAGGAAAGGGGGATGGAAGAGGGAGTTGGAGGAGGACTGGAGGTACACAAGCGGTGTGTATGAGACAGAGTGCAACTGACTGAGTGAGAGAGAGCAAGAAAGAGAGCGAGAGAGAGAGAGTGGGGGTGTTTGTGTGAGTGGGTGAGAAAAAGAGAGAGAAACAGTAGTGATGGTCGACGCCAGGCTGCCACCACTCTGTAGCAGTGAGTGGCTGCAACAAAAAGCACAGAATAACATCTCCGACTCCCCGCTCGCCTTTTTCTCTCTCTCTCCCTGTGCGTCTCAGCAAGCAGATGAGGGCTCTGCTCACAGCTCTGCGGAGGCTATGCTGGGACTTAGCCGGCGTCGGGAGCACAATCTTTGGATGCCATCAACAAGTTAGGGTTGGAGGGCTGCGGCCATGAAAGAAAAAACACTCGCTCTTTAAGTAAGCGGCTGAGCTGACATCTTTGCGGTGGAAAGAAAGGGGTAAAAAAAAAAAAAAAGAAGGGGGGGAACGGACGAGGAGGAGGAGGAAAACCTTCATCGGAATCACAGTGACTGCAACTGATCAAGTTGAAAAATATATAAAAATACTTCAAGGATTTTTTGTTGGATAGAGAAGCCTATTCAACACTCTTCGGGATTGTATGGGACGGAGAATAAAAACAGGAATAAACATCTTGGGACATGGAATTTTATATTTGGTTTCATTTGCGTGGGCTCACAACCGCTTCGTTTGGGCTTCTTCAAGGGGGCTCTTTCCCTTTGGATTTTTTTCCCATGTGGTTGCTCAAAAAGTCTGCGGCGAAGGACAGTTGAATGCAGCTTCCGATGTGCACAAAAGAATGGGTAAGTTAGTCTCTTTATATATAGGAGTCGGTGAAGCAAACAAACGGATGCTCTTTATAGCCCAATCTATTCCAGCATGCCTCGTTTTTCCCTTCGTCACCAACTGCAATTGCTCGTCAATTTATTGGTACATATGGGTGATAAACTATGATCGTTTACGTATAATTCAAGTGTTCCAGCAGCAAGGCGATGTTTTGCTGTGTTACTTCATATTTACAGTGGGTCTTGAATAAGAATGTATTTGAAATTGATGAATTAATTAAAAATGGCTCTAGTTCCTGGTACTGTACTTGGTTATGGTGAGATAGGTGTTCCTGATGTTCTGACCACCTGATTTATTACCATAGGCTTGGACTGTACACCGTTACTGAAGAATCACAGCATTCTACATAATACAGTTCTTAGTACAAATTTGCATGAAAGAATAACTCAATACAGAGTGGCTATATATGATATTAGAAGCATCTACCATACTGAGTGGAATTGAAATTCCTAAATAAAAAAAAAAGTTAAATATATTGGGAAAGAAGTTAAAAAGTAATAGAGCTGAATTCACAGCTTTAGCATGGATTAGCTTTCTCCCTCATGTTCATTTTCTTATCTTCAAATCCACTCAGGTTTTCATTCAAGGTGGCCATTGGTGGGATCTGCACCAGCGGCTCTTTGTCTGTATTTGATCAGCATGCTCCTTGTGTGCCTGCTGCCTTCTGCATCATGCACAACCTGCCCTCAAAAATGCCGCTGTGAGGACCTGCAGTTCTACTGCGACACCCAGGGACTTCAGGCACCCCCAGATGGCGTGGACAAAGGAGCCCTGGGGCTTTCGCTACGGCACAACAGCATCAATGAGCTTAGTCCTGATCAATTCTATGGATTCAGTCAGCTCACCTGGTTACATCTCGACCACAACCAGATAACCACGGTTCAAGAAGATGCCTTTCAAGGGCTCTACAAGCTGAAGGACCTCAATCTGAGCTCCAATCGTATCACCAAGTTGCCCAATACAACCTTCATCCACCTCATCAATCTCCAGATTTTGGACCTGTCCTTCAATCAGATGACCGCTTTGGAACCGGAACTGTTTCATGGATTAAGAAAGCTCCAAATACTCCACCTCCGCTCCAATTTACTTCGCACCACACCTGTTCGGGCATTCTGGGACTGCCGCAGCCTGGAATATCTTGGCCTGAGCAGCAACCGTCTACGGAGTCTAGCTCGAAATGGTTTTGCCGGGCTCATTAAACTCAAAGAGCTCCACTTGGAGCACAATCAGTTGACAAAGATCAACTTGGCCCATTTCCCGCGCCTCGTTGGGCTCCAATTTCTGTACCTGCAGTGGAATAAGATCAACAACATCACTTGTGGCATGGAGTGGACCTGGACGACTTTAGAGAAGCTGGACCTTACAGGAAATGAGATTCGCGTCCTGACACCAGACATATTTCAAACTCTGCCAAATATAAAGATTTTGCTGATGGATAACAACAAATTAAGCAGTCTAGATGCCCAGGTGATGGATATGTGGCAGTCTCTAAGTACTATTGGGCTGTCTAGCAACCTCTGGGAATGTACCAAAAGGATTTGTCCTCTGGCCACTTGGCTAAGCACCTTCAGGGGAAGGTGGGAACATTCCATTCTCTGCCATAGTCCCGAATACGCCCAAGGTGAGGAGATACTCGACGCTGTGTACGGATTCCAACTTTGTCAGAATTTCTCAGCGCCGGTTGTGCAGACCGCGAGTACAACCACAGACGCGACTACGGCTGCAGAGATGACGAGCTCCTTGTTTGGAATTATGCAGCCAATCCCGACGCAGGACTATGCAGAGGATTTTGGGAGCTTTACCACAGTCACAGTCACAACCACAAGCACCACAACACAAACACCTGTCATTTTTCAAGCAACCACCACTGCGATGGAAGAGGCGGCTGTAACGGATGACTTCTCCATTATGGACAACACTGTTATGACTCATAGGGTTATCATGGGGACTATGGCTCTTCTGTTTTCATTCTTTTTCATCATTTTTGTTGTATATATCTCACGGAAGTGCTGCCCTCCTACCCTGCGCCGGATACGCCACTGTACCGCTATTCAGAATCGCCGACAGATGAGGACCCAGCAGCGGCAGCCTATGGCTGATCTAGCCACACAGGTGCCCTATAATGAGTACGAGCCCAGCCACGAGGAAGGAGCGCTTGTGATCATTAATGGCTACGGGCAGTGCAAGTGTCAGCAACTGCCTTATAAAGAGTGTGAAGTATGAACTGGTATTTATTTCAAGGGCATATGGTTTGCCATTTGACCATATGATGATACAGGGTTTGCTTTTTGGATTAATTTTCCAGTTAAATGTAAAGAAATTTCTACTTTCTGGGATTTGTGAAAACATGACAAATTCTTATTACGCCAATGACAGAGGGGGGACGTGGCAGTTATCTGGGGGGTGGGTGGTTGTAGAGATAGATCATAAATTTATTTTTCTATGAATGGAAGTTTGTTCGTACAAGGCAGGGGCAATCATTTTAAAACGACAAAAAAAAAATATATTAACTGTGAGATCCGTTTCCACAATGTCTCGAAATTCCTCAGCACAGAGCAAATATTTAGCCGAATGACACTAAGCTACGTGGAGAAACTTTGTCTTTCTTTTTTGAAGATATTACAAAATCAAGTTTTTACCCACACCGTGGAAACTGCAAGCAAGCCAACATACATTTGGAACTACAAATTGACTACAATGGAATGTCTAGAGATGTCAAGTTAAACAGCTGTATTCACTTCAAAAGAAAAAAGACATACATTATTTTTGTCAGATTATTATTTTTTTTCTGGGGGAATCTATTCATCTTAGATGTACGATCCAAGCCCGTTTGTAAAGGTTTCCGTTTGTTGTCACACTGATGTCCAACTCAAATTACAGCTGACAAGTCGCTATTTTAGCATTCTCAATGAAAACCAATGACTGGGACAGTTTCCATTCTTGCTGTTGTCCAGGTGGATCGTGACGGTAATAACTAGGAAAGGCTATATTCATAAAATTCTGTCTGTTGGTATCTTTTCCCATGCTTGAACAATGCTTGCAACCAGCAACTCATAGTGATTTGTACAGGTAAATAATTTAGCATTACAGGTTCTAAAATTCTACTTAAAATAGGGGAAAAAGGGAAGGGATCTGAAAAAAATTCTGTCCTTTATGGGGGGGACATGACAGAAAATAATTGAGAACCACCGGGCTAATGTGTAGTGTAAATGCCAGATTGGGGACCAATTCATTCTAGAAGAAAAAAAAACGTTCCCAGTACCCCAGGCTCTTTACTCCTAACACACTAATCAGGACTGACAGCCCCAAGATTGGACCAATTAAGGCAAGGCAAAAGAATCAAATATTCTGTCACCCACACCAGTGATCTGGCAACAATTTGCTTGTCCGGACACTCAAATATAGTGTTATTATAGTCACTCTCTATATCACACAAAAGCATTAAAAGAATATTATAGGATGGGCTGGAACATTTTCCAGGCTTACAAATAACGCATAATATGACAGTTATGAGTTGTGTCAACCTAAAGTCCGGTCAATGCCGTGAAAACAAATTGAGATCAAGTGATAAGCAAACAGCAAGCCTGGGTCAGGACACATTTGTATGCAGGAGGGAGAGGATGTGCATTAGCATCAGACTAAAGCTGCTGCTGCTGCAGCTCCGCACTTCTTTGTGCTCAGTTTGGGGGCGGAGGGTTGGGGGGGGGGGGGGCAGGGTTGAAGGAGAGCAAGATCGAGAGGAAGTGAAGCAGAACAGGAAAGAAGCAACTCAAGGTAATATATGATATTAGGTTATGACTAATGTGCATTGAAAGTTCTGGTTATTGAAATTAATTTGAAGAATAAATACTGAGTGACAACATTCTGCCATAACACTTGTAAACTAATGTTGAAACTTTTGGCAAATTCCGAGAATGCATCTCAGTTTATATCAGGCTTTGTGGCTTTGTGCCCGTCAAATTTTGGTTTGGTCCTTCCAAATAAATGTTTGTGTCAATGTGTCAGCATATGGTCATGATATGCCTACAAACGTTTTGTGTTTTTTTTCCCCAATACACCAAGAATGGTTTCATTTATTTGAATTAAAAGGAGAAAACAATGCACTGCACATACACTGATTTCCAAAAAGTTAAACTGGTCTGCTGTGTCTCTACTTTGGTTTACCTTCAGCTTCGCAATGCTTACTACAGCGGCCCTTTTAACCTGTCTTGCATGTTTAAAAGTCAAAATTTAGTTACCAGTTTTGTCACCCGGGAGACAGAAAGACATTTCTGATAGAGCAAAAGTTCGGATCACGTGGAATTCCAATCAATTTTCAGCTATTATTTGACATTTCACTGTTAAAACTATGGTTGTAACAAGTGACTGAAAAGCCACAACATTTGTAGAAATATGCATCCCTTTGCACTTTGGCTCTTTGTAAAATGTTTCTGTTTCCTCTTGTCACCCTCTAGCTCTGGTCCCTATCTTGCCTAAAAAAATAAAAAAAATAAAAAGGAAAAACAAGCAAACAGGTCCCCTTCCTCTCGCACCTAACATTTTTGTGCAAAATGAATGCTTTGCATTTTTGTATTGTACATGTACAATTTCATATCTGTATAGTGGATAAGATGTGCCAACATGATCAAAAATATCCCCAAAAACAGTATATTTTTAAATAAAATGGTTAAAATTACACTGTACTTGAGTTCTCAAAATGTGCTTTAGTTCACTTCATCACACTTGGACTCCAATTAACAGATTTGTAAATTAGATCTCCCTTCATTAACAACATTACTGGCACATATCTTTTGAAAATGCTTTTTAAAGCATTTCTCCTTATCAATTTCATACAGTTGACAGCAGCAAAGGACAAAAAAATACTAACATCCTATCCAGTGTACATTAACGCAAGATGATCACTGCCAATATATGAAAAAAATTATTTGTATTACAAAGAGAAATTTGACATTTACACTGAACTGTCGTTTTTATTCACATTAAACTGGGGCACTGGCTCATTTGGCTGACACACAAAAGATTTTTTTTACACAAGAATACCGACAGCCACTAATTTATTTATCCTATATTACCACATATTCAATTCAACCCAAGAGATGGGACAAAAACACATCAGACTGTTAATAAAACCAGACTAGAATATTCCAAATGTCTTTTATAAAAGGGTGTACTAAATCACTCCTAATGAAATACGGATGTGCCATATGGATTAGTACAGAAACAATATGAAATCACACTGAGAATGTCTCTGTTCTACATCAGGGCTCAAGTCTGTAACACTGTGGACTCTTTGGGCAAATAACAGCCTGGAATATTTGTCAATGTGACTACATATGTGAAATATCATACAATATATATGTGTCATAACAGGCTATGTCCATAACGGAATGTGGGGACCCCCGAAAATGATCTGATGGGAAACATGGTGCAACGGTGCACATGGTCCAGGTCCCCAGGGAATGATCTGTAACAATTTGATGTGATTACATAAGGCATTAGATAGGGAGGGTGCTGCTGCCAGCGATAGTGGTTGATCCAAGTGCCAGTAGGAATGCCTTGCTACTCTCCACTGTACAGTTTCCCCTGTGGAGCACAGAGAAGCTACGGCTAAGCGGTGCTTACCAGTCAGCTTTGGAAGGCATGGCAGACAAACCCAGTCTGAAGTACAACTCCATTTAGTGTTTTTTACCTTGGCATTTGGTTTACTGACTGCTGAAACGGTTCATATTGGGACTTGACTTAAATATGTATGTATAGGATATGGATGTATGTATCGCCTTCCTCCTGACAGTATGATTTATAATTAACCCTGTCAAAAAAACAGTATATTAACTTGAAAATGAGCCTTTAATTGGTCTCCTGATCTTAAATAACTTTTGCAGAGTATTCCAATTTCTCGAGATGCACCTGAATATGTGAAATCACCAAATGTTCCGGTGTTATACTGACATTTATTAGTCCTAATAAAAAGGCATGTCTAATCTTATACTGCTAAACGAGTACCCCAACAAGCCAATACAATCAATACTAATTAGTTTTCTACTGTTTGATAAAGCTGTTAATTGACTAGCGCTGCCACCAGACTAATTTTTCCAAATATTTACTTATCTAAATGACATATTGGGGAATTGTTGTCCCATTTGCCTTTATTAATAACAGAAGCTACTGGGTATTTTGCTGTATTTATATATTTAAGACAATATTACAGGTACATAACAGAACTGTTATGTTATGTTAAAGTATTTGAATCACCTAATTCACAAATTTTATGTTGAAATAGAAGTGTTGAGGCATACCATTTTGACGCTTTGGTGGCTGGAGGTTTATTTTTCCACAAACTAAATTAAGAGAGATTCTTGTATAAACATTCTACATTGGCAAATTTAAAATGAAAAGAGTCTGCAGGGTTTTGACACTGAATGACTTAAAGATACACACACATATACTGCAGAAAACTGCAGAAAGAACTGCTTGAGAATAACAGACAGTAAAAGCCTCGGACAAAGAAAAAGGGTCAAACCGCAAATATCAGACTTGTCCATTAAAAGTTGAGGGCAAATGTAATGTCAGCAGCTTAATATGTCAAATCAACCGAGCATCACTCCATTTAGCAAAACCGCAACACACACACACACACACACACAGAGCGAAAGATGCATTATTAATAAATAAAAAAAGTGGCAGAAACACTTATACTCAACATATGTCATGCCAAACTGTCATGACAATATGTAACAAATGAGGTCATACCATGTGGCACTGCCAGGGCAACATTGCCACCTCTCACCACTCGTGGCTGAGTTAGTCACTTTACATAACCATCATTAGGAATGTACACAATTCCATGGAAGCTCACATGCAAAATGTATGCCATCTTAAAGCAATTCACGAGCTTTAATATTCTGTCGTGAAGATGGGAAATGTGTTGTTTTACCATAATTCCCATGCATTTGCTTTTTGAGGAGGTAAATAAGATATTTTAACATTTTGTCCCTGTGGTATATTACAACAGCAGATTGGTAGTACAGATGGCAATGCGATTATGAGAAACGATGAAAGACAATGCTCTGGCTGCAACACACATGCATTCTGTTACAAATCACAATCGGCTTTATTCACTATGTTATGTTACCATACTAGGAATTGACTCCTGTCAACATCACTCTCTCTGTTACACAAAAAATATATTTATATTATAATAATAATAATAATAAGGGGAGTTTTACCCATCATTGAAAATCCTTATGTGTAACGTCAACACATTTCTTTGGATTGTAAACAATGTGCAAAATTCCAAAAAAGTGCAGTTCCCCTTTAAGCCCATATAGTTTCGTGACAACTGTGTATTTCGCCTTTTCAGGAGCCACAAACCCGGTTGTAAAGCCTATGTCATAAAAACACACCCTTTACACAGCAATCGCTGTAGATATCCATTTTATACTTTGGAACAGATATGTCCATAATGCCTTTGTGTGTACATTAATTGCAAAAGGTGGAAATTGGGCTGCTCATGTCACGCACTTATGTAGCAAGGTGAACGGACGCACACCTGACTGGAAACGGCTCAAAATGATACACTTCACAAGATTATATATGCTTTAAAAAAAAAGTGACCATCTGCCCCTCAATTTCTTGCACGACATCAAGTAACTGAACTCTACATTTACATGCCCTATGGTTCAGAGGGGAGGAACTTGACTTGCCCACACATTGCCTTGAATCCAACCCATCAATCATCTCTGGGATGCACTAGAATGGAAATTGTGATCTCACAAAAAAAGACGAAAATGAAAACAAAATCATGTACAATGTATTCCCCAGAGCAGTTTGACAGCTGCCGATGCTGCAAAGGAAGAGTAGAAGGCATTTGGACAATTTTTTCCTGCTATTTTGACTTTCCGTCAGTGTAACATGTTCACCCTTAGAGTATTTCCTTCAGATGGTTACACCAAACTAATCAAAAGATCCATCCAGCCATTCTGCCATGAAGCTTCATAACGAAATACCAAACCGAACCAAAACATATGGACTCATATATGGCTTGTTATTTTCCTGTGAATTCCATGTGAACACACTTTACAAAAAGACAGAACAAAGCCCAAAGGGGGTGTTTACACTTGCATGCATTTTGTGGCAATGTGTGCCTTTTTATGGCACGCCTAAATAGCGTGAAGACTAGTTTGTGCACCGTTTGTGCTCTGCTTACACATAAATTACGCACTTGGCACGCCATTTGTGACTCCCGCTTGGCTTATTTACACTCTTTACATCTAGTGCATGGCAACAGGAGGTGCAACACCAATTGTTCCAGCATGGGTATATGCATTGTCACTTCCCGCATCCGTGAAGCAGTCGTGGCGTTATTTGGTACAGCTGTGTCCCACCTGACACCACGCAACAGCAGGCATCATCCCTAAAGAGAAAAAGGGGGGGGGGGATAAAAAATAAAAACACACTCACATTGCCCATGTACTCGGACAGCAGATCCTGAAGAGCCTGGCGCACTGAATTGCATTCGGCCACGATTCGCTCCCTGCGGTCATCTCGTGTGCACGAGGAGTCGGCCATGAGGGCAGCACCGCTGATGATGCTTTCAAGACGTTCCTCCAGGGACGGACGAAAGCGCTCCTCACTGAACGCCAGCGGGTCCACAATGATTTGTTTCTGTCGATGAAGATCAAGAGTTATACAAAAAAGTTGTGGAGGCAAAAAAATGAATAAAATACACAAATATCTAACAATTCACTTGTTACAATTGTAGTTTATTATTAGGCACAGAGCCAAATCAAGCCCCCTACACTCCATCTAATCTGTCCTCCTCTGGTTTAGTGTGACATCGCCATGGCAACAAGCATGAGAGACACAAACGAGAGGCGAAAAAGAGACAGATATAAATGTGGGTGCAGTGGCGTAGATGGGAGGGCATCTACTAATTCTGCCTCACACTTCCATTTCACCAATTTTTGGCCATGACTTATACATGCCATCAAACGGAATTTTACAGTCCATCCCTGAATACACAAACGCGATAACCAAACATCAATTGTGAATAAAAATACATTGTATTATTGTTTGTAATGCACTGCTTAAAAGGTTAAACAGGTGTAGAAGTGGCAAGAGATCTATTCCGATTATGTCAAACCTAAAATAAGAGAATTGTAGTTGCTTTGGTAAATGCTTTCCAATAAACAAACTCTATGCCAGGGGTGGGCAAACTTTTTGACATGTGGGCCGCGTTGAGTTTACAAAACTGTCCGGGGGGGCCGGAAAATATATTTAACACACACAATATTTTACGTTTATAATTCTATTCTAACATTCTGCATTGAATTAGTTGTCTAATTTATTTGTAAAAGTGTCATACTATCAGCTGTATGTTCTTGTGTCCCTTTTTTCAGGAGCACTTTAAACATCAGACCACATTACAAAAATTACAAAATTGAATTTTACATTTTTTGTGTGTGTTTTTTTTTTTTAATCCGACATTGCAAGTCATGTTGCCAGCTTGTATGTTAAAAGTTGAAATAGAAAGCAACTGGCGGGCCGGATTCAGACGCTTGGTGGGCCGCATGTGGCCCCCGGGCCGTAGTTTGCCCACCCCTGCTCTATGCTATGAGTATGTAAGCGACGACCAAGCAGTTAGGATCCATCAAGCAGGTAAAGAATATCACAGTAAGAATGCCACAGCAAGTTGTGCACAACTATGCTGATTAACTAAAGATGCATTGGAAAAGGATTCCTATTGAACAAATCCAAATATATAGTAATCAAAATAATGGCTAGTAATGGCTTAATTTGCTGCATTTATCACCCCACAAGAGGCTGTTCATGTCAATATTTTAATTTGTTATTTACAATATGACACAATGTGGTGTGCTTTTGGTATTTTTGAGCAAATCCCTTGCATTCAAAGGAGTAAATTCAAGTCGCTGTTAAAAACAACACTGATATAAGTCAATCTGAAACTATTTTTACTTACATCAAAATTGTTGAGGGCATAGGCGAGCTCTCCTCCACCTGCAGGTTGATTGAGTGCAGAGTCTTCGGTGGTTGTGGCCTGAGCAGCATTGGAGATGCCCGAAACGGCATGCTGCAGTTGCTTGTAGATCAGGTCACGGTTGGCCTTGTAGGCAGCCACATCAGGGTGCTGCAGGCAGGCGCGGGATGCCGTGTACAGCATGGGGATGTTCTTCTGTAGAACACCGCGAGCTGCAGCCATTTGGTCCTTGTGGTGGGAATCCTTCAGCTCCTTGGTGGGTGCATTAAAAAAAAAAAAAAAAAAAGACTGGGTGAAAAGATTTGTTGCGTCCGGAGGCTACATTGGTGGGTACTTTATACTAAATTCAAAACAGGGCCTGTCATGCCCTTACGTTAAGTGTGACATAGTTTGTTCTGGATGACCTAGATATATTTCTGTCCCCGGCAGTAACAATGCATTCATAATCAGGCTGTTAAAATACGCCTTTGCAATGTAATGTGTTGCTACTGAGACTTCATAGCCTTATGGACAAGTGATAGCAATCACTGGCAATGCTTCATGGATTGTCTTCCTAATGGAGCAATTTTTCTACTGCATAAATATTTACATGCTATATATTTACATAGACAAATATGTGTAAATTTACATTTGAAATTCACAATTTGACGTTATTGTTTGCATGACATATGATAGCGATGATCATGCAACAGCTAGTGACAGAAGATACTGATGATTTGCACAGGTTTTAATAACATACCTGCTGTCTCTTGGCTGCCATGATGTTCAGCTTGTCTACTTCGGGTTTCAAGGCCTTATACTGGATGCCCAGGTCCTGCTCTGTTCCGGCATTGCGCACTTTCACAAGACTCTCCTCCACCTGAAGCAGGTTCATACACAAAGTTACGTAATGCTTTTCAAACACTGCATTCACTCTATTAAAAACACTATGACTTCATGATTTATTATTATTATTTACTTGGTAGTAGTATTCATGTGTAAATATTGCCAAAATTATATAAATTATTTTCCATGTAAAATAACCATGTGTAATAGCAGGACTCAATCAATTGAGAGAGTAAATATTGATTACGTTGATTAGACGGGGGGGGGCGTCTCTTACCAGTTTCAGCTGCAGTAGAAGTTTGTAGACATCGGACATATCTGCCAGCACCAGCAGATGTGTGACAGCCGATAAGAGGGCTCTGGCGGCACGAACCATATTACCCCTCTTCACAGAAGAGCAAGGGTCTTCAGCAAATTCTCCAGAAGCCTGCCTCATTGACTCACCTGCGAACGTAAAAAAAAAAAAAAAGAGATTTCAGTGGTCTTGCCAATAGTGGTGCCATCACAAAAGCAAATGTACAACATTTATATGGTATCATTAAACCTCTTCTCCATTAGTCTGTTTAATGAAAGACCCCTACTGGAAGGCCATAGATTTTGCCATTAAAATGTATACAAAGAAACATCTAGTGTTCTTTTTATGTACAGTATCTTATATACTGTGCATTTCCAAGTACACTAAACAGGTCAAAGCCTCAACAAAAGGCCTACAATCTTGTTTGTCCATCACCATGATTTGTCCTACATTGGCCTATACGGTTGACTGGGCTTATATTGACTTTGTCGGCTTACATTATAAACATCAGTACATCTGTCATAGGTTACATTCATGAACTAATAACTATATTTCATAGTTAATACTGCTGGAAAAGTGTGCGCTTGCGTGTATGTATATAATATATACTGTAAATAGCGAACTGTGATTATGCTCCTGTGACATGTTAAAAGAATCGGTCAAACAATGCAACTAATTTTACGCATGGACATAATTATGAAATAGGATTAGGCACAAACAGTACAGAAAACAATAAGGAAATCAACTCAATATGAGGCTTATTAGTGAGCTAAATTGACATATTGGCTCATATAGCATAAGCCTATGCAGCAAACAAATTGCACACTGCCACATTACCTCTATGTGTTCATGCACAGTGTTAATACTAGTGAACAAGGAGGAGGTGAAAGGGAGACTAGAAAATACACATGAGGTGGTGATGGGCATTAGATTGCTCTCACTGTAGTCATGCTATTTTTTTTTTATCTTTTATTCATGTACACCCGACAACATTTGGCATACCCCCACTTTGGGAAACCTATGAAATGATCCTTCAAAGTAAGAAACACCACCTTTGGGCTGACTACATATAAATAACTGCAGGCTAATACAAATTCTGCTTAGTTAAAAAAAAAAAAAGCACATCACAAGATTAATTTTCGCAAAAAAAAAAAAAAAAAAGAAATGGCAATTGGCTACTGAGTGAGTCAAGCTGCTATTAATAGTGAGGACCATTCTACTCCCACAGAGTTAAAACAGTTTCTGCATACAAGCAACACACAGCTCGAACACAGGCCGCACCTTCAGGCTATCATCACCTCCTGTGAACCAAATCAATAAGGCCATTTTCAAAAGGAGTAGATGGCTATCAGTTCTCCTTTAATAAACTTCTGCCTCTATAATGCTCAGCTGCGGGGGCCACCTAGTACATGATGAAATGATTAAAATGTACATCACAGTAGGCCTGCATAACAGAAGACAGACAGGAAGAGAAGGGCAAAACCAACAAGGACAGGAGTAGAAAAAAAAAAAAGCGCAGAGGAAAATGGTGTCAGGAAAGTGCTACCGATCGTAATTAACCTTTAATCAAATTTGATCATAAATATTCAGATAACTAGTGGGGGAAAAAGCCCTTCTAACATGTGCATAGGCATTTGTGATACTGTCATAAATGTTTTCTTACATTTTAACAGCTGGCAGGTCACAGCTGGGTGGAAAAGGTTACATGAATCCAGGGGATGGAGAGGGTCATATTATCAGTCCAGGCATGCTCCGCTGAGCAGCATAGCATAGCATAGCTGACAGCCAGCACGAGGCACCAGCCCTGTGACAGCTTACTGCCACCGCAGTAACAACACTGGGAACTGAGCGTCGCACGGGCTATCTAACCACATGTCAAACTATTGAGAGGAGAACTCGAACAGGGGGCATCTAACTTGCCGGGCATCTTGCCGAAGAAGAGAGACACACCAGCGCAGCTGCTACCTCACAATGGTGACAGCGGCTGTCCTCGAGCCATAGACAACAGCCAGCAGATAACCAAAGTAAAAAAAGGAAATAAATTGGAAATGTCGAGTGAAGAATGGAACTTGCCGTCACAATACTGCTTAAATAGTTGGATTGGGATGTGGAATTCCCGTCTCCTGACTCAGACACTGACTGGTTCTACCTACTGAGCAGACCCCCGCCCCACTCAAATAAGTCGAACAAAATCACTTCACTTCCTATTCTCAGCTCAGCGGGAACAATCAAGAGGGAAGACTCCGCATAGTTCAATCGCCATGTATCAGCATTCAAATGTAAGCAAGGAAACCAATTCACTGTAGTGGAGAAGAGAGAAGATTTTATTTCGACTTTGTGACCATATTAGGATTACCATATTATTCGTGTTATGAATGACATAGCAGAGCTTCTGCAATTTCTAAAAATAATGCAGTCAATTCCAATTATGCCTTCTCCTGAAGTAGTGTGATAAGAAAGTCTACTCTGCAGTACAAAACCACAAACCTCAAGTGTCCAGACGATCGCTCCACATCGAAACAGTAAGTAAAAAGCTGTAGTGGTAAAAATATTGTCTGTTTTACCATTTGACTTTGCAAGCACCTTTTTTCCCCCCCCTCGGTGCCGTTCTGTGAAACGTCTAGATGCTGAACCAATGCAGAGTGAACACTCTTGTTACCTGTTTGGAGGCTAGAGACGAGACAGATGTGTGCGCACGTGGTAATATATGGAGGCCAGCAAATGTTCATTTTCATTGAGCATGACTTTTTCTCGACTCACTTTATACTTTTCCAGGCATAATAATGTTTGTTAAAAAACATGTCAATTGTGAGAAATGTGACTAAATAACAATAATCGAACAATCGCAGTGTTTTACCTTACGATGGATTATCGAGAGGCTCGCACTGGTATCGATTTCTTTTATTATTAAAATATATGCGCTATAAATATCTTTCACCGTTCCTCCTCAGTAAGTCAAGTCACCATTTTACCATCCAATAGGTGCTCCTCGCTAGAGTGGCAGGAAGTTGGGCATTGTTTCTGCACTATGGCTGTTTGTACTCTGCAATACAAACTATGGCATTTATTTTTTAGTTTGTTTTGGTTTCACCACATCACTATATGGAGGTACAGTAAACCTCGGATATATCGGACTCGGATATATCGGAAATTCGCTCACAACGGACAGATAAAAAAGAACCGATTTTTCTGTAATGCATTTCCAATAAAAATTCATTGCATATATCGGATTTTTTAGAACGGATTTCGCCTATTTCGGACAAAATCTCCAGTCCCGTTCCAATGCATTTCCATTAAATTTCCCTCGCATATATCGGATGGCCGCATCGTGGCGCTCCGATTCGCCGAATCGTGACAGGCCGCTATACGACGTCATTTGCAGCGTTGCCTGCGCGTCCAGGTACATTGGAAACATAGTCAAGGAAGTGCCTTTTATAACGGATAAAATCCGATTTACGCATATACCGGATATAAATCCGATATATGCGTAAAACGGACATTTTCCGGTATACGCATATAACGGATTTCGCTTATATCGGACAAAACCAGTGGGAACAATTGAATCCAATATATCTGAGGTTTACTGTATTATGTTTATCATCAGCCATGTGTTGCAAATCATATCATGGCTTGGAGTCGTTTAGGTAAAATGGACCGCATTACATGGATGACACGCTGTTGATTTAGGCTTAACTAACTAACTAGGCTTAACTTTGTGGTCAGCTATGAGAGGTTCAGCGATATCCCTGCAGACCTTTTCCAGGCAGCATGATTTTGCTCAATATGGAACCGACATTCAAACAAGAGTACAGAACATTGGGAGATTCTCCCATGACATAAATACTTCTGTGGCAAATGGATTTCAACACACTCACACACTTTCGTCTTTTTCCCTGTTGGGGGTCGCCATAGCGACCCACTGGTGTGAATGGTTTTAGTTTTGTTTTTGTTTTTTTTATATACCAGATGCCGTTCCTGCCCGGGAATCGAAGCCATGCCCCCCCATGAAAGGGATCATGTCTGCACACATCTACAAAATCAATATTCACCACATCCTTTGTGAATGTCTCAATGAAGGCCGATGTAACACCGGAGCAGGGTGCAACATGGCAATGACGGTGTTATCTGATGATTGCAATCAGGTACTCTGAAATGAAAATCACAACTGCACCACGTCTGTACTATTTGGTCCACGGTTTGCAGTGTTGCTAAGGTCTCTTGCATTTTAAAGATAATACTGCAGATACGGCCGTATGAACGGCAGTGACACCGGTGTCTATGAGGAATGGTGTTGTTCTGCAAAAGCAGTTTATGATTTATTTAACACACACTTATCTTGTGGAGCATGTAGAGACAAGAGACCAGACTTTGTCGTATCAAGTGTTTCCAATATACCTTGCTTGCGGACATCTTCCACTGCAGCAGTCAGCTCATCCTTGAGGAACTGGCTCTCCTTTGCAATCTTTTCTCCTTTTTCCAAAAAGTTCTGAGTCGCAGTCTCTACTGATGCTGCCAGGACATGGGCTTTCTTGGAACGTCCCTTCTTCTTGTTAGACGGACCTTTGTTACTTGAGTTTACCAGAGTGGTGACCTATGGCAGGTATAAAAACGGGGAATAAATCATTATGTTTAACCTGCAAAGGCATCATGTTACAATTCAAGTCCTTCACCTTTTTGTGACCTTCTACGTAAGTCTTTAGTCATAAAATGGTATTTTTGTTTCATGTAATGCAATGGTTTGATTTGAAAAACTGACAACCTGATAATGCAGTAGTCATCCCTCGCCACGTTCACTCTAATAGCTTTCAAACATATTCATTAAGAAAATGTTTGATTAAATTTGATTAAATTATTAGTCATTAAATATGCATATTGAAACAAATGCAGGGCTGCACAGTTAATTCTTTTTTTTCCTAACACAATATAGTGAAGGAGTGATATTGATACTGTACTTCGATTTATGTTGCTACTGTAATTCCAATCGGGAAAATGAGTGTCCCAAAAACTTCTAAGGTTCAAACTGAACAGCATTAGATACTAACTCACTAACTTTTCTATTTTTAACCATTTGGTCTTTCCCTACAATGTTAAACAACAAGCGAGACATGATAAAAATAAATATTACCTGTGTGACCAAGGGCTCCAGCAGCCTCTCCACTGCCAGAGTCCTGATCTCCAGACTCTTCGGATCCCATTTGAAGTTAATGTTAGCCGTGTTGATGCTCGTCATGTCTGAAATTCTAGGAATGGAAACAAAAAAAAGTGACGGCACTTAATGCTAGAATACAACACAGGTCATTAGTTATTTCTTTCAAATGATGTAAACAGCGTTGTACATCAAAAGAAGATCTCAACCTGGAGAAAAATTTCAAAAGTCCCTGAAGTGAATAACCGCATAACACAAAATAGTAACAAGAAGAGTTTATATGCCTGCCTCACAAAATGTCCTCTCATTTCAGTGACAAGAAACTGCATTGATTTGGTAGCAGACATAAACTGGCAACGGTCAGTAACCCCTTGAGGCTACTAGATACTACATAAAATGGTCACCTATAGGATGAAAACAATGTAATTGCTAGTAGCCTTCCAGAACATTTGTATAATATCTGTTCCTATTACTTATTGGCAGGGTGTGATTTAATTATGCATGGCGAGAATAATCCATTAAATTCATAATAATCCATTAATGTGCCATTCTGTTTAGGCACATTTATACTAACGAATGTGACACACTTTTACGTTATGGTTAATTAGTTATGGGCGGATAAGGCCACCAGATGAGCTCTACTTCCTGTACCGCTGTTAGTCTATGGTGATGCAGAAAGCCTCGAATTTACTGAGGTTTGCATTCCTGACAGTCCACGTAATTGCAGCGCTACATTGGACAGAATATGTAGGCCATTTGCGGTCAAAACCTGCAGTGGTCGGGTCAATCGGTACTGATGCACAACGTATCTTAACTGGGTTGACGTGAAAGTGAAATAACCCTTCATAGAGCACAACCAATAATAGCATTAGGCCTGAACGCCACCATAATGTTTCTATTCAATGCGTTCTCATCCCAACCGGAAGCGACACACGCTGTAAAAAGTGCATACATTTGTTTTGCGAGCAACAGGGCGGCTCAAACTATTAGCAAAAGTGCTAGCCATACGAAAAAAGCTAAAGTTACACCTGTGTGACTGCTAACGTAAAACTATTCGGACGTAATTTGGATTATCATGATTACAGATAATTATATTAATAAGCGACACGAGCATAAAAGCAAGACATTCTATCGTATAATTCCTGCCTACTTAGCTTACCTGCTAACCTACTTCGTGCCAAAGACGACACCTTTCGTAAGCTAATGCTAATAAGTGGACAAACCACTAAAGCCTTCCGCACTAAATACCAAACTGACGACAAACATGTTACAACACGCTCTCGAACAGTAGCGCGTCAGTTTGTACTTTGTCATCAAAAAGGTGAACAGAAACGGTTCTAACTTACCGATAACAATTCGTTCCGAAAGTTTCAAGATGGAGGAATGAGAATTGTTCGCCTCTAAAAGTTGTCCTCCCCTTTCCTTGCCTTCGCGGAAATTAGACTTTTTTTTACCCTCGGTTCCTAACTTCACAAAATATCTCACTTGAAAGACATACAAGAAAGTACAAGTTCAAAGACCGTCTCTAGAGACCGTTACCTTGGAAGTTTCGTTCAAGATTATTTCGGTGTCGATGGTTGTTTCCCAACAATAGCCGAAGCGGAGGAGGGGAATAGGGCGGTGACCGACTTCCTGAACTTCCAGGCTTAGAGCGGACCACAGAACTCACAGCCGGGCCGCAAATGAAGGCTTGTTTCGGGCGTGGCAGTAGCGGTGCTTGCCCATATATGGATTCATTATTGCGTCAACCTGCCAGATACTTTGTTTATGTTTAAACCTCGAAACTAACTTCAAAATACTCCGATAATAGATTTTAAACTTTTTTTCTGTCATTTGAAATATTTAAATAATAATAATGAGCCAGCTATAAAACGACAATGAATATAAGACACCCCCTATTTTTATGTTTAAAAATTAAACACAGCATTCGTTGTTTTTTAGTTACAGTGATTTCCCCCTTACCATTACAGATGGTAAATATTTTTTTTCAATTACTTTTTTTTTAAATAGTGGCTATCCTGCCTATCACATGCACTATGGATATATATTATTTTATCTATATTATAGTATATATATTATTACATATATTATGAAGAATTTGGCAATGTTTTTGAGTGATGGGTAATAAAGTAGTTTTTCCTGACGAGAAGGTGACTCTAACATGTCAATAAATATTGTCGATTTGCGCCCGGCGATCAGTCCAGGGTGGACCCCCCCTCTGGCCCCAAGTCAGCTGGCATTAGTTTAATTGGTTCCAGACCTGACCACCATAAGTGAATTTCCACAAAATAAGATTCAATATTAATAAATTGAATATTTTGTAGCAGTTTTTTAGCATCATTAGAGCCCTGTGGACATGGAATAGCACCCCTATAGTCACAATTACACTTGTATTACCCAATATAGTTAACATAATAATGGAAAATAAATTCACACTAGCATTAACAGCTCCTGTGGTGGTATTCTACTAGTGTAGAAAGCTGATGTTGACAATGATGTTTTGTGCTTATTATGGTATTGCAAAGATGGCTATCAACTTACTTTGTCAAGTCCTTTGTGCACAATCCAATTTCACATAAAAGCAGGCGCTTGATATTATTCTACTTATCTGGCTGGTGTATTTTACACAAGATGAGCAAGTAATTATTATGGAGTGTTATGAGAAGTTCCAAAAAAAATGATCAGAGCCAAACACAACACTGCGGTCGCCAATAGAGTGAGGGTGGACTGCTGGCAAAAGACTGCTGACCATGTGAATGCGTAAGTTAACACTCATTATTATATTATACCCTTAGTGTTTTCATTTTTAAAAAAAATTTATGTGACAAGTTTTTCTTTCATTTTTCTTTTTTGTTAGAAGAAAGAAATCTCACCATTTGTTTGCGAACTGGATTTGAATCCTGTCTTATTATAAGATATTATTAGCAAGGCTTTTACTATGGTACTTTTATGGATCAAGGATAAAAAATAGATAAACGACAAATATTTTCTCTAAGGGAGACATTTTGGATTTTGTTATTTTTTTCCCCTTCTCAATTTGACTGCAACATTGGCTATACTTTTGTGAACAGGAAGTGAAACTGTGGCTGTGGTCTGACACATCGATAGACGTCAAAGGTCACATAAATGCATTT
The DNA here is from genome assembly GCF_030265055.1 of Doryrhamphus excisus. Classification (NCBI taxonomy): domain Eukaryota; kingdom Metazoa; phylum Chordata; class Actinopteri; order Syngnathiformes; family Syngnathidae; genus Doryrhamphus; species Doryrhamphus excisus. The sequence continues at coordinate 9,707,265 of NC_080488.1, read as the reverse complement.
CCAAATCAGTCAAACCACCCCAACATTTTCCGGGATTCTTGTTCTCTGAAGAGGTTTGAGGTCAAAGCTCACAAGAAATCCACAGTACGATCTGCAGCGGCTTTCTCTCACTGTGGGCACCAGACGTTATGTCTATGCTCCTGACATAACTTGATAAAGTTCAACTGGGATCACTAACTCTTAAGTTTAGAGGGCTTGTCAATAATTGTACCCCCTAAGCATGTCATTGTATATGTTTCCATGTATAGCCATTGGCGGTATTTTATAAATTCTACAAGTAGGAAACCAAAATTACAAATTCGATACGCTTATTTCTGGAGCTGGATCGCAACTGATTTTTGGCGAGAGATGGGGTGCACAGGGTGTACCCCGCCTCTCTCCAAAGTGAGCTGGGATAGGCTCCAGCATACCCCCGCAACCCTAGTGAGGATAAGCAGATTGAAACAGTCTTATATTAATTAATAAGGCAATAATAATGACTTGGTGGATGAGTGGTTAGCGTTGGCCACACAGCTAGGAGACCCGAGTTCACATGTGGGTTTTCTCCGGGTACTCCGGTTTCCTCCCACATTCCAAAAAAAAAAACACTTTACTAATAGCGCTGAATTCATCACACAGCAACTTAATGCAAAATGTGTACATACAAATAGTATCATTCATCCATCCATTTCTATGCCGCTTATCCACACTAGGTTTTGTGGGGTGCTGGAGCCTGTTCCAGCTGTGGTAGGCAGGGTACACCCTGGACTGGTTGCCAGCCAGTCACAGTGCACATATAGACAAACAACCATTCACACTCACATTTATACCTATGGACAATTTGGAGTCGCTAATTAACCTAGCATGTTTTTGGAATGTGGGAGGAAAGCGGAGTACTCCAAATTGTCCATAGGTATGAATGTGAGTGTGAATGGTTGTTTGTCTATATATGTGCCCTGTGATTGGCTGGCGACCAGTCCAGGGTGTACCCCGCCTCTCGCACCAAGACAGCTGGGATAGGCTCCAGCACACGGTAGAAAATGAATGAATGAATGAATAGACATTGTGAAGATTTCCTGTCATAATTTGTTGGAGAACACTTGGAACACTTGGACATTTGATAAGCATGTTCTAGAACCCTGAGTATGTATTGTAGTGGACCCAATGAAGTAGTAGCGCTTTAAATAGAATTATCTCAAGAGACCAGGTGCCACTGTATCGCTCTTTCTCTCTCTCTCTCGTTCATCCAGACACATACCACACACATGCACATGTTTCTACTTTATGGCAAAAAGAAGTTCTTGATAATTTACATTTATTGTGAATTGGCGCCTTCACGTTGCTATGTGTGTTCAGCCAATTCAATCACACGCGGAGAGAAAACTGCTTAACAAGACGAGGGCAAAGCTGCTGGCAATCATAGCAAAAGGCCAAAAAAAGAACATAACAAAACAAAACTGCTATTTGTTCAGCAAGCAATGCAACTAAAGAAAATGTAGTTGGCCGGAGTAGGTGTTAATTAAGAAGCTCCACCAGTGCAGCAAGACGTTCTGAGTAGAAGGAGCTTGTGTATTATTTTGGAAAGCTCCGACTATACCAGGGGTGGGCAAACTTTTTGACTCGCATTGATATAACAAAATTTCCGGGAGGGGGGGGGGGGGGGGGCAGACTATATATTTTACACGTAACAGTCCACCTGGTATTATTGTATCTGTAAAATTGTCATGCAATCTGCTATTATTATTTATTATTTTATATTTATATTTAAATATTTTAAAAATAATAAAATATTATAATAATTAAAATAAAATTAAAATAATAATTATTATATTATTATTATGTACAATATGCAAATATAACAATATTATTATATATAATTAATATAATAACTCGCATTAATATAATAAATATAATAATAATAATAATAATAATGGGCGGCATGGCGGTCTAGTGGTTAGCACGCAGACCTCACAGCTAGGAGACCAGGGTTCAATTCCTGCCTTGGCCAAAAAAATTTTTTGGGGGGGGGGGGTGATTTGGATCACGGTCTGGGTCCAGGAAGTGTTTAAAAGATTATTTAACATTGCGAGATAGAATAATTTTCGCCATTTTTGTATGTTATTCCACAAAAAATGGTCAGAGCACTTTTGAATTATCATCATAGGAAGACAACAAACACCATTACATCGTATATCACCGAGACACTGTGGAATCTGGAGTGTGCTAACGGATTTGTTGTATCTTCAAAAGTATGCAGCTTGATCCAGAAGATAACCCCCATTACAGGAAAAAAAAAAAAAAAAAAATTTAAATGCCGCGGGCCATCTTTAAAAAAAAGGTGGACTGAAAATGTCCCCGGGGCTGCACTTTGGACACCCTGATTTTTAAAGTGGTGCATAAAATGTATGTAATTATTCATTTATCCATACAAGGAATGTGTTTTCCACTATAATGCATGAAACTATCCACACGTGAAATACCTGTTGTGACTGTGGATACCATCATCCTTGTCACTTACAGTACTAGGAAGCGTTCAAGACTGATTTCATGGCAAAATGGCATTCCACACAGTAACTGAAAGGTTGTACATCCAACGAATGAGGTGAGAGGGGACGCAAGGTGCATTCGTGTGTCTGAATGATAAATGTTTGCCCAAGTAACAATGACCTGGGGAGACACAAGTTGGGATGTCCTTGAACGGCATCTTTTTGTACCTGCTGTATTCAACAAATGGTGAGAGCACAGCATGATATAAATAATTCCTTCTAATTATGAGGAAGCGCACATGTTTGTCACACACCGCATGTATAATTGAGCACATGCAAATGAGTGTGGAGATGTGGGAGATCAAAACAATGTAGAATACGTGTGATTATTCATTTTGCAATGATAGCATGAGGTGCTGATTATCAAAATTGTGAAGATAATAGTGTTAATGTCTGTAAATATTTGCTTTTTTTTTCTCCACATCATACAAACATGTGCCTGTTCATCCACAGAATTGGATCAAGTGGATCTACCTGCGTTGGTTTGGGGTAGGCAGTTTGTAATCCATTATCCAGTTTCTATCACTTGTGTTGTTCAGGGTCACGGGTGAGCTGGAGCCTATCCCATCTGACTACAGGTAAATGTTTGATTATTCTGATGATTATTTTGCCCATTTTAGGTCACATATGTCAGATTTCAGTATGCATACAATATTAAATACGATGCCTGGGAAGATAAATATTATTTTTTACTTTAAAATAACCACTATTGACCTTGATTTCATGTATTTAATCTTGATTAGATTTCCAATTTTGCCCATTTTAGGTCACATATATCAGATTTCAGTATGCATACAATATTAAATACGATGCCTGGGAAGATAAATATGATTTTTTACTTTAAAATAACCACTATTGACCTTGATTTCATGTATTTAATCTTGATTAGATTTCCAATTTTGCCCATTTTAGATCACATATATCAGATTTCAGTATGCATACAATATTAAATACGATGCCTGGGAAGATAAATATTATTTTTACTTTAAAATAACCACTATTGACCTTGATTTCACGTATTTAATCTTGATTAGATTTCCAATTTTGCCCATTTTAGGTCACATATGTCAGATTTCAGTATGCATACAATATTAAATACGATGCCTGGGAAGATAAATATGATTTTTTACTTTAAAATAACCACTATTGACCTTGATTTCATGTATTTAATCTTGATTAGATTTTTTTCCAAGATGGCGGCGCCCTGTCCGGCTGCGGCTGCTTTGGCTCCTGGTAATACAGACACTTTATCAATAATTTCGCCACATAGATCAGTGTTTTCAGCATCAAATGCCCAGCGTAACAGTACTAGAATAGTATACGACAGACAGGCTATCCTTCGTCTGAGAAAAATCAGCAATTTGAAGCCCATAAACTTTGAAAGCCTTGATCTGCTACGCCAGTTAGGAATAACAGATCACAGTACAGACCGCCCGTGGAGACATCGAAGGCGATGCGAGAGGAAGCAGAAGCGGGGTTGTCGTGGTGGACTTACAGCTAAGCTAAAAGCGAACCCGTTCCGACCAGCGCTTCCATCAGTCTTGCTCGCCAACGTACGCTCCCTGGAAAACAAATTGGACTACCTGAAATTGGACTTAAGCACCAAACGGGAGACAAGAAACTGCTGCATCCTCATCCTCACCGAGACATGGCTCAACTCATCTGTCCCGGATTCCGCCATTAGCCTGGACGGGCTCACAACATTCAGGTCTGACAGGAGCCATGCACTCACGGGTAAAACCCGGGGGGGGCGGTGTTTGCATCTATACTAATAACAGTTGGTGTAACAACGCTACCCTGGTCTCCAGTCACTGTTGTGTGGACATTGAGTTTATGATTGTGAGATGCAGACCTTTCTACCTTCCCCGAGAATTCACCAGCGTCACCATTGTTGCCGTCTACATTCCACCTGATGCTAACTGCAAGCAAGCCCTGAATGTACTCTACCTTGCCATCAGCGACATGCAAACCACACACCCGGACAGCGTGTTTATTGTTGCTGGAGACTTTAACCAGGCCAACATGAAGACGGTGCTTCCGAATTTCTACCAACATGTGGATTTTGCTACTAGAGGTGAGAATACTTTGGACTTGGCTTACACAAACATCAAGGAAGCATTCAAAGCCGTCCCCCGCCCACACCTTGGCTCCTCAGATCACAGATCTGTTATGCTAATTCCAGCATACCAGCCCCTGCTCACCAGGGGAAAGCCTGCTGTGAAGAAGGTGAGGGTGTGGCCAGAGGGAGCTATGTCTGCACTGCAAGACTGTTTTGAGTGCACCGAATGGGACATGTTCAGAGAAGCTGCAACATACAACCAACACACCAATGTGGGGGAGTATGCTGCATCTGTAACAGGCTACATACAGTGGTGCATGGAGGAGGTTACAGTCACCAAGACGATCATCACACGGGCCAACCAGAAACCTTGGATGACTCAGGAGGTGCGTGAAAGACTAAGACAACGCAATGCTGCGTTTAAATCTGGTGATGTGATGGCACTCAGATCAGCAAGGGCAAATCTGAACCGTGCCATCAGAGTGGCAAAGCGTGCCCACAGCCGGAAGATCCAAAGCTTCTTCCAGGACCCCGGCAACACCAGACGACTGTGGCAGGGCATCCAGACTGTCACTGACTACAAAGCCAGACCTGCACCCTGCCAGAATGACATCAGCTTCCTCAATGAGCTAAATGACTTCTTCGGAAGGTTTGAGGCTCTGAACAATAACCTTGCGAGGAAGGCTACCCCCCACCCAGATGAACAGGCAGTCAAGTTTGATACTGCTGCTGTGTGGAGAGTCCTGAGGAAGGTCAACGTGCGGAAAGCTGCAGGCCCAGACGCCATCCCAGGACGGGTGATCAAGGAATGTGCAGACCAGCTGGCCCACGTGCTCACAGACATCTTCAACACCTCACTGGCCCAAGCTGTAGTCCCCCCGTGTTTCAAGTCCGCCACAATAATTCCAGTGCCCAAGAAACCATCTATTACATGTCTGAACGACTTTCGGCCCGTTGCACTCACATCAACCATTATGAAATGTTTCGAGAGGGTGGTTAAGGACCATATCACCTCCATACTCCCCCCATCACTCGACCCTTTCCAATTCGCGTACCAGCCAAACCGCTCCACTGAAGACGCCATCTCCACTGCTCTCCACCTGAGCCTGGAGCACCTGGAGAAGAAAAACACCCATGTACGGATGCTGTTCCTAGACTTCAGCTCAGCATTCAACACGATCATCCCCCAGGACCTGGTACGCAAGTTGGAGCCACTGGGCCTCAAGACCTCCCTGTGCAACTGGCTGCTTGACTTCCTCACAGATAGAACCCAGTATGTCAGAGTGGGCGACAACACATCCAGTGTCATCTCCCTGAACACCGGCTCACCCCAGGGATGTGTTCTGAGCCCCCTGTTGTTTACCCTAATGACCCATGACTGTCGCCCCAAGTACAGCAGCAACCATATCCTGAAGTACGCGGACGACACAACAGTTGTGGGCCTCATTCAGGACAACAACGAACTGGCTTACAGGGAGGAAGTGCGACACCTTGTGGATTGGTGCAAGGCGAACAACCTGATCCTGAATGTTGACAAAACAAAGGAGCTCATCGTCGACTTCAGGAGATCCAGACCCAGCCACACTCCACTCAGCATCAACGACACAGCCGTAGAAGTTGTGAACACAACCAGGTACTTGGGGGTGCATATCACGGACAACCTCGGCTGGTCACTCCACACCTCCTCTCTGGCGAAGAAGGCACAGCAGCGACTGCACTTCCTGCGGCGGATGAGAAGAGCCTACCTCTCCCCTCCTATCCTTACCACCTTCTACAGAGGGACTATCGAGAGCCTGCTGACCAACTGCATCTCCGTCTGGTCTGGGAGCTGCAAGGCCTCGGACTGGACGTTACTGCAGAGAGTGGTGAGGACAGCGGAGAAGATCATCGGGACCCAGCTCCCCCCCATTAGGGAAATAGCAAACAGCCGGTGTTTATCTAGAGCCCATCGGATCTGCTCTGACCCCACACACCCCCAGCATGGACTGTTCTCTCGCCTGGCATCGGGGAGAAGGCTCTGCAGCATCCGCTGCAGAACAACCAGGTTTAGAGACAGCTACTTCCCCCTGGCCATCAGACTGCTCAATGCCAAATAAGCCCCTCTATCTTACTTACATTATTATTATTTATTTTAATTATTTAAATTATTTGGGCAATTTACTGTTCACGCTGCACTTTACATTATGTTGTTCATATTTGGTGTCTATTTATTCTCCACATTATTATTATTGTTATTATTTATTATTACTTATCTTCTTTTGTGTCTGTTATATGGGAGCCAGGCAACGACATTTCGTTGGCAATTTCACTACTGTGTTTTTGTGCAATGACAATAAAGGAAGTCTATCTATCTATCTATTAAATACGATGCCTGGGATGATAAATATTATTTTTACTTTAAAATAACCACTATTGACCTTCATTTCATGTATTTAATCTTGATTAGATTTCCAATTTTTTTTCTCTGCTTGCCAGTAATGTCTCGGGGGGTTGAATCATTGTGTATTGACTTACACAGTAAGGAGACAAATTTGATTCCAAACAAGACTGCTGCAGCCAAATGGAGACTGCGGAGTATCAGACTGCAGTAACAACACGGTATTGTTGTAACCTTAAGTTGTGTATCCTCAACTGTTAAAATTGGCATTGACTTGAAAATAATAAATCCGTTCAACAATGAGCACCCAGCCGTGGTTTAGGTGTTGTCTTGGAAAATGACTGACTTTTTGGACTTTTTGTCAGTGGAAAAGCGTCAATAGCTGGTAGAGACGTCACGTTCAGAGAGTAGAAGTTGGATCTGTCCTGAGCTGGCTTTTCAATACATGTTGCACAAGCGAGCTTTTACAGGCTGGTGAAAAGCCGTCCCCGCAAATTAATGTCCTGTTTGCCAAACTTTACATATTTCAAAAGAGAAGAAATCAGACCTGGTGGATCTCCCAGGCAGTGCAACTGTTTTTGAACACTGTCATTGTTTAGTAACGATTTGAACAGTCTGAACGTTGCGACGATGAGACTTCAGGTAAGGAACGTTACTAAAAATAAAATTTCAAACTCTTGCACCTTCCTGAAAATAAACACTGCAATCCAAAGTGCGGCCCAGGGGCAATTTTTCTTCTTACTAATGAGCTATATTGCACTAATTTGCTTTGTCACTCATGACACAAATAGTACACATAGTACATTATGCTGACCGACACTGAATTTTTTTTAACGTAGTACACATCAAAGTAGTCAATACCGTACGTACTGTGTATGACCTTTACTGTTTTGTTATGCATGGAACATAATGTCAATCCTGGTAATGCCGCATACTGGAAGTAGGCACAGGTGATCTTATAATAATTCACAATTCTTATGCATTATTACCTGCAGACATTATACATTATAGTACAGTACAGCTGCCAGCAGGGTTCCACTCACTTTGATACTGACTGAATTGGATGCATCTTCACTGGATGAGGGTTTTGTTCCTTGTGACTTTCAGTCTGCCCACATTCACCTGACTCATCCTGACAGCCATCCACGGAGCAGCATGATGTCATCGGCTGTCTCTCCTTTCCCCAATGATATCTTGGCCCTCTGTGAAAAGCAATGGGCATGGTGCAATTTAGTTGTCAGTCCACAGCAATAGCGGAGAGGGGTTGAGAGGAAAAGTCAACGTGCTCGGAACATTAATGATTCTTCTCAATTTTCTGTGACCTTCCCACAAGGGGTGAAGAGAAACATATATTATGTCACTATGTGGTCAAAAACTTGACCGAGAAGACGTAGGGGACATGTTTACAGGACGGTGTTGGGACGGTGATGTAATGGCTTCTGAAGGCTTGCCGGTTTGATTGCACGGTACCGAAGGTCACACTTCTTATGGGTGGTGCTAACCCAGGGGTGGGCAAACTTTTTGACTCGCATTGATATAACAAAATTTCCGGGGGGGGGGGGGGGGGGGGGGGCAGACTATATATTTTACACGTAACAGTCCACCTGGTATTATTGTATCTGTAAAATTGTCATGCAATCTGCTATTATTATTTATTATTTTATATTTATATTTAAATATTTTAAAAAATAATAAAATAGTATAATAATTAAAATAAAATTAAAATAATTATTATATGATTATTGTGTAAAATATGCAAATATAACAATATTATTATATATAATTAATATAATAATTAGCATTAATATAATAAATATAATAATCATAATAGTTATAATAATAATATAATAATTATTATTTTATTTTTTATTATTATTATGTGCTTGTGTCTCTTTTTTCAGGAGCACTTTGTAAACAACAGACCATGTCAAACAACGAAATTGATACAACCATCAAAAGGTTGGCTCAGGCCATGATGCCAGGTTGTATGTTGAGTTTAAATGAAATACTTTTGAAAGATTGGGCGGGCCGTATTCAAACACTTGGCGGGCCGGATGTGCCCCCCAGGCCGTAGTTTGCCCACCCCTGTGCTAACCTGTTGTTTGGAAGCCTGCTGAGCTCCGCCTGCTGGCTTCAATTATGGTTTCTAAGTACTGCAACCGCTTCTCATTCATGTTTCTTTGATTATAATGTGAAAATAACTGAATGATATACTTCTATGACACAAAAACTAGTAACTAAGTAACTTACTTAGTAAACTACAGTAAACCTCGGATATATCGGACTCGGATATATCGGAAATTCGCTCACAACGGACAGATAAAAAAGAACCAATTTTTCTGTAATGCATTTCCAATAAAAATTCATTGCATATATCAGATTTTTTATAACGGATTTCGCCTATTTCAGACAAAATCTCCAGTCCCGTTCCAATGCATTTCCATTAAATTTCCCTCGCATATATCGGATGGCCGCATCGTGGCGCTCCGATTCGCCGAATCGTGACAGGCCGCTATACGACGTCATTTGCAGCGTTGCCAGGGCCTAGCTTAATTAACAATTTGTTATGCTCAGAGTCCAATAAAGTTAAATTCTCATTACCTTACGTCTCTTTTCATTGCCCAGTCCAGGTACATTGGAAACATAGTCAAGGAAGTGCCTTTTTATAACGGATAAAATCCGATTTACTCATATCCGATATATGCGTAAAACGGACATTTTCCGGTATACGCATATAACGGATTTCGCTTATATCGGACAAAACCAATGGGAACAATTGAATCCGATATATCCGAGGTTTACTGTAAGTTACTTCTTCATATGAAATTGCTTTCATAGTGAAAATCGAAATGTCACAATGGCATCAGCAGAAGCCTCCACACCCCCAGAATCATAATGGCATTGGCAGTCTGTTCGTCATCCTCCATAAACCAGGAAGTAGCCTGTTAACTAAGAAACAGATGGACAAACAAACACGAAAACATTCTGCTATCGTCAACAGTTCAGCTCGTCTGTGATATTTTAGCTATAAAGGCATTGCTAAAAAAAAAAAAAAAAAAAAAAAACATCTTTTTGCACAGCACGATATTACTGGATCTGTTTTACTGGCTTGCAGACTGCATGGAGTTGAAAATCTCAATGATTACTCACAGAAACGCAATCACCAGTAAATCTTCTACTGACCTTGTTTTATTCCAAAATTCTCCTGGGAGCTAGTGTCCTAATTTCTTGCTTTCCAAGTGGGACTCGGGCTAAAAGGAAGGTGAACTATGTGGAAAAGCCACAAATTAAACGTGAGGCTGTAAATGAGTCACGGCTTTAGTCACTCCCTAATGTGCACTAACCAAATATGCCAAACACGCGTGTGCCTGGGTGCTTCAAAAATAGAATAACGACTTTACATTGATGCTTACATTGATGTGTTCTGATGCCACTAAAATGGCTGGACAGCCTTTGTATAACTGTCAGATCATATTCCGTCTGGATAACAATGCTCGGTTTTGATTGACACCGAACTATATCTATATTTGAGCTCATCCAGGGATCTACAGAGGGGTTACAGAGCTTCTACCGCTTATCCTCACAAGGGGATGCTGGAGCCTATCCCTTTGGGGCAACATACATCTAATACATGGGTCGCATGGTGGACGAATGGTTAGCATGGTTAGCACAGAGCTCGAGAAGACCTGGGTTTGAATCCGGGTACTCCGGTTTCCTCCCACATTCCAAAAAAAACACTTTACTAATAGCACTGAATTCATCACACAGCAACTTAATAGAAAATGTCTATATATAAATATACAAACATGTCCCAGTATCATCTATCCATCCATTTTCAATGCCGCTTATCCTCACTAGGGTTGCAGGGGTATGCTGGAGCCTATTCCAGCTGTCTTTGGTCAAGAGTCTCTGACTCTTTTAAGAACACTGAATTCATCACACAGCAACTTAATAGAAAATGTCTATATATAAATATACAAACATGTCCCAGTATCATCTATCCATCCATTTTCAATGCCGCTTATCCTCACTAGGGTCGCAGGGGTATGCTGGAGCCTATTCTAGCTGTCTTTGGTCGAGAGTCTGTGACTCTTTTAAGAACACTGAATTCATCACACAGCAACTTAATAGAACATGTCTATATATAAATATACAAACATGTCCCAGTATCGTTTATCCATCCATTTTCAATGCCGCTTATCCTCACTAGGGTCACAGGGGTATGCTGGAGCCTATTCCAGCTGTCTTTGGTCGAGAGTCTCTGACTCTTTTAAGAACACTGAATTCATCACACAGCAACTTAATGGAAAATGTCTATATATAAATATACAAACATGTCCCAGTACCATTTATCCATCCATTTTCAATGCCGCTTATCCTCACTAGGGTTGCAGAGGTATGCTGGAGCCTATCCCAGCTCACTTCGGGGGAGAGGCGGGGTACACCCTGGACTGGTCGCCAGCCAATCACAGGGCACATATAGACAAACAACCATTCACACTCACATTCATACCTACGGACAATTTGGAGTCGCCAATTAACCTAGCATGTTTTTTGGAATGCGGGAGGAAACCGGAATACCCGTATTCGAACCCAGGTCTTCTCGAGCTCCTCACTGTGCTAACCATGCTAACCATTTGGCCACCATGCGACCCATGTATTAGATGTATGTTTCCCCAAAGTGCTTTTAGTAAGCTCCACTGTGAACATGACATTTTGTGTGTGTAGTCAATGTTTGTCAACACCTGTCTCCAACAGTGTGTAGCTATTTATATTTTCACCGTAGCGCTGTACTTTCCCGGCATAATAGATCCCATAAATCATTCGGAGTAGCCAATTAACCTAACATGCATGTTTTTGGAATGTGGAAACCCATGCATGGGCAGAATATGCAAACTCCACACGGAGTTGTCCAAGCACAGAATCAAACCCAGGTCTTCCGGATCTCCTGACTCCTGTGTGTGCGTGGGTTTTCTCCGGGTACTCCGGTTTCCTCCCACATTCCAAAAACATGCTAGGTTAATTGGCGACTCCAAATTGTCCATAGGTATGAATGTGAGTGTGAATGGTTGTTTGTCTATATGTGCACTGTGATTGGCTGGCGACCCGAAGACAGCTGGAATAGGCTCCAGCATACCCCCGCAACACTAGTGTGGATAACCAGCATACAAAATGTATGGATGAATGATACTGGGACATGTTTGTATATTTGTATGTACACATTTTGCATTAAGTTGCTGTGTGATGAATTCAGTGCTATTAGTAAAGTGTTTTTTTTTGGAATGTGGGAGGAAACCGGAGTACCCGGATTCGAACCCAGTCTTCCCGAGCTTTATGCTAACCATGCTAACCATTCGTCCACCATGCGACCCATGTATTAGATGTATGTTGCCCCAAATGGATAGGCTCCAGCGCCCCCTTGTGAGGATAAGCGGTAGAAAATGAATGACTGAATGAAGAACTGTACACAGTAGAATATTTCTGTCAAAAAGAAAGAACAAATACATATGAAGGAGAAAGGTGAAGTGTATTATTGACACGTATTATTCTCAGGCTGTTGCGGGTACCATAAAACGATGTGGTGGTCCCATTTGAGGTATACTTTATAAAGATGCCATTCTGCTCAGTCGTTTTGGACATTTTATGTTACAATCTCCGGTTATGAAAAACTTTCATGATGCCATTGAGAGGAAGTAGACCGTACAGTATGTGATACTTTCAAGTTGTAGGATTCAGAGCAAAATAAAAAAACAATCCAAGCTTTTTACCAGATAAATGTTTCCATTCCTGTAAGTTTGTAAGATAAATAGCAGGAATTAACAGCCTTGAGTCCAATTGGGCTTCTGTCTATGTGAAGGACGTGACTTCCAAGTAGGGGAAATGATTTTTTTTTTTATCTTTAATGATGTAAAAACTGCATACGGATTTGATGGAGTTTATGTGAGCTAAAGGTGATGAATAGGCGAGAATTGTATGAGGATGTCAGCTCACTTATCACCCCATTTACAACATATTTACTTTCATACAAATTGCTGAAGCTCCCTCGCTCATTATTGACTGCAGCATCATGGCGGCAGTAATTCACTGTGAACATCCTCTTACTCACAACACGGTTAACGACGGGCAGGAAAGCAAACCTGATAACCCCAATGGGTGCTTTGCTTTGGGTTTTTTTTATAGATTGCAACTCCTGCTAGTCTGCTAGTCCATGCCACACAATTCCAGATTTATTCTTATACAGTAAAGTATATAAAATATATCGGACTCGGATATATCTGAAATTCGCTCAAAATGGACAGATAAAAAAGAACCGATTTTTCTGTAATGCATTTCCAATAAAAATTCATTGCATATATCGGATTTTTTATAACGGATTTCGCCTATTTCGGACAAAATCTCCAGTCCCGTTCCAATGCACTTCCATTAAATTCCCCTCGCATATATCGGATGGCCGCATCGTGGCGCTCCGATTCGCCGAATCGTGACAGGCCGCTATACGACGTCATTTGCAGCGTTTGCAGCGTTGCCTGCGCGTCCAGGTACATTGGAAACATAGTCAAGGAAGTGCCTTTTTATAACGGATAAAATCCGATTTACGCATATACCGGATATAAATCCGATATATGCGTAAAACGGACATTTTCCGGTATACGCATATAACGGATTTCGCTTATATCGGACAAAACCAGTGGGAACAATTGAATCCGATATAGCCGAGGTTTACTGTATCTTTGGTCAGTGCAGTACACGGATGGATGTGGACTGGGTTTGTATTGGACCCCCTTGGGATCCTTACTCTACGGAATAACATTTGAACATTCTTAATGCTTATACAAGTGTAAAACATTCCCATCCCTTCCCTGCGTGACCGAGACTTAAGGCTTCCAAGTCCTGAACCTCCCATCTATGAAGAGAACCGGGTGCCAATGGCGTATTTCTCTGTCATGTCAGTTGGATTGCATGGTACTGGGTTATGAACACAGATGTCACTTGTGGAATTTGGGCCCTCGGGGGGTCTGTTTCGGAAAACAGTTTTGGGTACAAACATGCCCGCGATTGGCCTGCTGTAGGTTAATTTGTCTGGCGCTGGCCGTGTTCCTCCTCGCTCAGAGGAGCAGATCATGGCCCCACGCTGTTGGGTGGTTGCCCTCCTCCAGCACCTTCCACCTCCCCTGGCATGCTGGCCTGTCTCCCGGGATCTCCACCACACTGACACTGGGAAAAATGGTTGTGTAATCCTGGAGGAGATACACAACTTGTGTAACTTCTTTTGGCTCTTGATACTTGCAGTGGAAACATGCAAAAGCAGTTTCCCATACTACAATAATATTTAACAATTTGAGGGTTTGCACAGTGTAAAAGTGGTTAGCATGCAGGCCTCACAGCTAGGTGACCCAAGTTCAATTCCCCCTTGGTAATCTCTGTGTGGAGTTTGCATGTTCTCACCGTGCATGTGTGGGTTTTCTCCGGGTGTTGGTTGTTTGTTTATATGTGCCCTGTGATTGGCTGGCCACCAGTCCAGGGTGTACCCCGCCTCTCGCCTGAAGACAGCTGGGATAGGCTCCAGCATACCCCCGCAACCCTAGTGTGGATAAGCGGCATAGAAAATGGACGGTTGAATGACACTGTATATTTGTATGTACACATTTTCTATTAAGTTGCTGTGTGATGAATTCAGTGCTATTTGAAAAGTGGTTTTTTTTTGGAATGTGAGAGGAAACCGGAGTACCCCGATTCGAACCCAGGTCTTCCCGAGCTCTGCGCTAACCATGCTAACCATTCGGCCACCATGCGACCCATGTGTTAGATGTATGTTGCCCCAAAGTGCTTTTAGTAAACTCCACTGTGAACATGACATTTTGTGTGTGTAGTTAGGTGTTTGTCAACACCTGTCTCCAACAGTGTGTAGCTATTTACATTTTCACTGTAGCGCTGTACTTTCCCGGCATAATAGATCCCATAAATCATAACATTGCGGGGTAAGGCTGGGCATTTAGTTGCGATTCCGTTCCTTCCAATGCTCGATTCTGTTGCTTTTAAGAAGCAGGGTCATAAATGTTTACATGGTTTAAATGAGAGTGCTAAAGAAATGTCTTTTTGTATGAAATGTCTGAACTTGTGCATGAATCTTTAAATGATATGAACTTTTTATCAACTTTATTATGAATTTCTCACAGGGCTGTTTTCAACCAGTACATAAATATCAAACCTTTCAACTTGAATATGAATGTTATTAACGTTCTATCCACAGGAGTACTCTTTGAAAAGCTCATGAAAAAACATTTCCACATATGCTCTTTCGGTATTAGCGTGTGATGCTGCAGGCACTTAAACATGCACTAACCTGGGTGCAGAATATCAAATATGTAAACAACTTGTGAAAGGTTTGTCTATGGAAAGTACACGGGCTAACGTTAGCTGTGTTGTTGTTATGTCACCCTTAGTGATGCTAGAAGTTGGTGACAGTTCAGGCCAAAGATTATGTGATTGGCACGTAGTGGCGCCAAATTAATGACCGCTCTGCATGTTGCCGTTATTTGGTGCCACACCGAGTCACTACGTGCCACTGCGCGCCAATCACATAATCTTTGGCACCAACTGGCGCCGCCCCAGTAGACTTCTAGCATCACTAAGGGTGACATAACAATAATACAGCTAACGTTAGCTCGTGTACTTTCCATAGCATCATTGGAGCAACTTAGCTCGTGCCATTACATTCCAGTGGATTCCAATAGGCGGATTGTTTGCGACATTTGGTTCCACTTGGTGGACACTTTGCGGTAATTGCTGGATGCAAGTGGCGTGACAAAGATTTTAAAACATTTTCTTGCTGCCAAATTAAATTTTTGCCGGCATTACGGGCCACCACGAGCCACTGCATGCCACTAGGCACCTTATTGGCTCCACTGGGTGCCACAGCAAATTGCATTGGCGTGAACTGGCACCATCTGGCGCCGGCCCAGTGGACTCTTAGCATAAACAGGATGTGGTGCACAGTGTGTACACAGCAACCTTTCTTCAATCCTCTTTAACAATGGCATGAGACAGTCGTCATTTATTGTTTGATTTCCCCGATTCTGACTGCTTAGAGGATTTCCGATGTGGAGCATCAAAGACCGAGTACGCTGTTATTTCTGCACAATTAATCCGCAGGTGTTTAATGTTTAATCATGTTGGTCGTGCAGCCTCCTTTGTATGATATCATTGTGTTGCACATGTTGCACTGAGCCGCTTCTTCTTGGTTAGAACTCGCTGGCTTTTTCTTTGTTCGTGTTTGGTTGTTTGTGTGGATGTGCCCTAGCGACCAGTGCAGGGTGAAGTCAGTTGGAATACGACCCTAATGAGTCTAAGCGAGGGGTCTCAAACACGTGGCCCGCGGGCCAAATGTGGCCCGCAGGACACTAGTTTGAGGCCCCCGCCTTGATATGAAAGTTTAATGTTAGTGCGGCCCGCGCAAGTTTGATATGGATGCTGTATGGTATCATGTACCCAGAAAAAATTATTACCTTTGATTAATGTTCATGTTAAAGGTTAAATAACTGTTAATAGTTATCCTCCCTATCCGTGTGGAAGTGGTAAGTTTTGAACTACGGACCGCGGTCTAAATAAACGATTCTGATTGGTCTGTTTCAAAGGTCTGTTTGCAAAGATTGGTTTACACGCATCATTTGTGTCAAGAACAAAAGCGGCAGATCGTATATACCAGGGGTCTCAAACACGCAGCCCGCGGGCCAAATGTGGCCCGCAGGACACTAGTTTGAGGCCCCCGCCTTGATATGAAAGTTTAATGTTAGTGCGGCCCGCGCAAGTTTGATATGGATGCTGTATGGTATCATGTACCCAGAAAAAATTATTACGTTTTATTAATGTTCATGTTAAAGGTTAAATAACTGTTAATAGTTATCCTCCCTATCCGTGTGGAAGTGGTAAGTTTTTGATATGGATGCTGTATGGTATCATGTACCCAGAAAAAATTATTACGTTTGATTAATGTTCATGTTAAAGGTTAAATAACTGTTAATAGTTATCCTCCCTATCCGTGTGGAAGTGGTAAGTTTTTGGCTATTTAAGTTTAAAGGAAATAACTTGAAGGCTACCGTTTAGGTCGCTAGCTCTCTAGTTTGCGAGTTAGCATGTGTCTCAAGACCCTGCAGTTGCGCAATATGTTGTAAATAAAAAGAGTATAAATGTGACTATAGTCGTGTTTTGTCATGTCTACAGGGCTCTAATAATGCTTTGTTCATTTTAATCTGAAAAAAATAATTTGTCTACCCACCAACTATATGTGGTTTCTTAAGTTTTTATTATTTGCCTTTTTTAATATTATTATTATAGTTATTTATTACTGATTGATTTTCTTTATTCTTGATTTGTTTATTTATTTTTCATCTTATTTTGTGCAGAAAAATAAAGATATTTGAGAACAGTGGAATGTTTTATCAGAGCTTTTATTGTAGAAAATCGGAACCAAAACACTGAAAAAGTTTGTATATTTTTCTGTTTTTAATATATGCGTTTTTTTTGGGGGGGGGGGGGGTCTGATGCGGCCCAGTCTCACCCAGACCCTAGCTCCAAGTAAATTGAGTTTGAGACCCCTGGTCTAAGCGGAATAGAAAATGGATGGATGAATCGATGACAGAGCAACATATTCAATTCCAAATTGCACAAACTCAACTTTCAACTTTAGACGTTTTCAAAAACTGAGCCGTGGGAAGTGACGTTCCATTTGTCTGGGAAGTGTTTCTTTCCAAAGCTGGGATCGCTGTAGAAGAGGATGTCACCTCTATAAGAGCTTATTTGTGGTTTCCGTCTCATTTCCACTGTCACCGTGCTGCCCTTTGAATCCATAATGATATGTTGAAGTCAGCTAAGCATCACCTGGTGGCGTCAAGTAGCTTTGAAAGGCTTCAACATTCAAGGGCCGCTTCCTGCAGAAATAACTGTTTTGGAATAATGAATAGGCCTTTAAGGAAATCAGATCCATTGATATGCAAAATTTGTGCATGAAAAAAAAATTGCTGCAATTACATTTGCCGACAACTGCAGTCATCTATTGAGTAATAAATGTTGATATCACCTCCAATACTTTCAGGTTACTTTACTGCTAGATATCTGTACATAAGTCTGAAAAGCTACTAATGTAGGCTCGGGCTAGGGGTTTTCTCCGGGGACTCCGGTTTCCTCCCACATTCCAAATTGTCCATAGGTATGAATGAGAGTGTGAATGGTTGTTTGTCTATATGTGCCCTGTGATTGGCTGGCGACCAGTCCAGGGTGTACCCCGCCTCTCGCCTGAAGATAGCTGTGATAGGCTCCAGCATACCCCCGCAACCCTAGTGTGAATAAGCGGCATAGAAAATGGATGGATGAATAATACTGGGACATGTTTGTATATTTGTATGTACATTTTTTTGTATGTACATTTTTTATTAAGTTACTGTGTGATGAATTCAGTGCTATTAGCAAAGTGTTTTTTTTTTTTTAATGTGTGAGGAAACCGGAGTCCCCAGGTCTTCCCGAGCTCCTGAGGATAAAAGCTATTTACATAATTTACAAGTCAAATATTGATACTAGTTTTATATATTTTATATATTTGTCATATTTGACAAGGAACCTCTACCCGTTCATTCATTCATTTTCTACCGCTTATCCTCACGAGGGTCATGGGGGGGGGGTTGAAGCCTATCCCAGCTGTCTTCGGGCGAGAGCCTATCCGTTTGGGGCAACATACATCTAATACATGGGTCGCATGGTGGACGAATGGTTAGCATAGTTAGCACAGAGCTCGGGAAGACCTGGGTTTGAATCCGGGTACTCCGGTTTCCTCCCACATTCCAAAAAAAAACACTTTACTAATAGCACTGAATTCATCACACAGCAACTTAATGCAAAATGTGTACATACAAATATACAAACATGTCCCAGTATCATTCATCCATACATTTTCTATGCCGCTTATCCACATTAGGGTTGCGGGGGTATGCTGGAGCCTATTCCAGCTGTCTTCGGGCGAGAGGCGGGGTACACCCTGGACTGGTCGCCAGCCAATCACAGGGCACATATAGACAAACAACCATTCACACTCACATTCATACCTATGGACAATTTGGAGTCGCTAATTAACCTAGCATGTTTTTGGAATGTGGGAGGAAACCGGAGAACATGCAAACTCCACACAGAGATGGCTGAGGGTGGAATTGAACCCTGGTCTCCTAGCTGTGAGGTCTGCACCACTCGACCACCGTGCAGAAAAACATGCTTTTAAAAAGGCAACAGACGAGAACAGTAATATTTTCGTGTACGGGTGTGCTTGCAGCGAATGTGCTTCCCCATCCGAGGAGTCAAGTCCAACTTTGAAATACTGCAGCGCCAGACAGCAATAAAACGCCCAGTCGTTGCCAGAGTCCACCACAGTAAACAATCGCCGGGTATCTGTCAGGAGGCAGTCTAATCAATCATGAGGATGTGTCCACTTTCATGCTCTGTCAAGAGAGCTTTATGGATTTCTATTTTGACGTGTCAGTGTTTCCAATAACTGAGGGAATCCCTTGCGTCTATTATGAAAATTTCATATTTCATTAGGAAAAATATATTCTGGTTTTAGTATCAAATCAATGCATACTTAGTATGTAGTATTTGAGTCGCTTGCCTCGCATTTATTATGACTGTCTATCTTTCATAACAATTAGAGACAATATTGTATCATATCCTAGAACCATACAACCATAGCCAAAAGTCTCCCGCTTACAGTTAGTCCAGAACTCGGCTTTTAACAGGAACCAAAAAGGGGAGCACATCACCCCAATTCTGGCCTCCCTGCATTGGTTGCCTGTTCGCTTTAGGATTGATTTTAAGATTTTATTGTTTGTTTTTAAGGCGTTGAATGGACTGGCCCCCAAATACATCTCGGACCTCAATCAAATTTACTCTCCAGCTCGGTCACTGAGGTCCGAGGGCCAGCTCCAACTTGTGGTGCCTAAGACGAGACTTAAGACCAGGGGGGACCGAGCCTTTTCTGTGGTTGGCCCCAAACTATGGAACTCTCTCCCCATCGAAAGCTTTAAGTCTCGTCTTAAAACCCCGTCTTTTAGTTCTTCGTTTTTATTGTAATTGGTTTTATTTTTGCATTTTTTTTTACATTATTAGAGTCCCCCAGACATGAAATAGCACCCCTATAGTCACGTTTACATTTATATTACCCGACAAAATAGATATATATTTGGAGAACTGTGCTTGTGTGTGTTACTATAAATGTCTTCCGGACGTGTGGACAGGAAGTGATGTCTGGGGTTCAGATTTGAGTGTTGTGCTGTATTACGGCCATAACTGTTATTAATATGATTAGATTGTGAAGATCATTTTGTTGGTTGCATGTTTTTTTTTACATTATTAGAGTCCCCCAGACATGAAATAGCACCCCTATAGTCACCTTTACATTCATATTACCTGACATAATAGATATATATTTAGAGAACCGTGCTTGTGTGTGTTACTATAAATGTCTTCCGGATGTGTGGACAGGAAGTGATGCATGGGGTTCAGATTTGAGTGTTGTGCTGTATCACGGCCATGACTGTAGCCCATTTTGTTATTAATATGATTAGTATTGTGAAGATCATTTTGTTGGTTGAATGTTTTTTTACATTATTAGAGTCCCCCAGACATGAAATAGCACCCCTATAGTGGCCTTTACATTTATATTACCTGACATAATCGATATATATTTAGAGAACCGTGCTTGTGTGTGTTACTATAAATGTCTTCCGGACGCGTGGACAGGAAGTGATGCCTGGGGTTCGGATTTGAGTGTTGTGCTGTATTACGGCTATAACTGTAGCCCATTTTGTTATTAATATGATTAGTATTGTGAAGATCATTTTGTTGGTTGCATGTTTTTTTTACATTATTAGAGTCCACCAAACATGAAATAGCACCCCTATAGTGGCCTTTACATGTATATTACCTGACATAATAGATATATATTTGGAGAACCGTGCTTGTGTGTGTTACTATAAAATGTGCTATATAAATAAAGTGGATTGGATACGACGCAACAATATTTTGCACCACGCCGCCCTCACATTAAGCGGCGACGTGGTCAGAAAACGATGAGCACGCCGTGTCACTTTACATTGTCTGGGCTCTCTAACAGCCTGTTCACGTACACGGCAAGGAAACTAATCCCAGGGTTAAACTCCAGGTGACTGCAGCAATGACGTGTCATTGAGCCCAATGAGACGACGGTAGTGACAATAAAAAAAAAGACAGCGTCACACTGCGGTTTCATTGCAAAGAGCCGCTGTTGCTCGCACCGTGCACAGCGAGGTTTAAAAATAAAGACTTTATCTCAATCTGCGTGGAATCTTCTGTATAATCTAAAGCATAAAGAAACCATTCAAAGCATTTTAGGCATGCCGCATGAAACGAGAAGAGAACAGGAAAAGGTTGGTTGGATCGGTGAGGAAAATGAATTTGAATGGTTTAAGTAAAAATACAAAGTGAGGAATGAACCAAGCTAAGAAGTCATAGTCATGAAAGCTTAGGAATATACGGCCGGGCTGCTTATTACAGCAGCAGGTTCCGCATGGCATGCATGTCAAAGAGCTTTTAGTTTGCCCTTTTTCTCATAAGCCGGACCACAAGTGTTGCCCTTACGAGTCCATTCTTGCTGTTAGGCTTCATTTCACTGATTATGGTAAATGTTTCATACGCTATTTGAAAAAAAAGGGTGTTCCCGCAAAGATGGCTTCTTTATGAAAAATTCATCCCGACAGATGTCTGGGTTGGCCTCCCTTGCCACGTTAACGCTCATCTAGGCCAGCTGAGAATTGATTAGAAAGCTATCTACATGGACTTTGAAGATACGACACTACACCCTTCAGTGCTGCCTTGCATATGAAGAATTCAACACGGACTCTTGCATAAATAGAGTAATTGCTGGCAAATGATACTCAAATGTGGGTGGTGTTCTATCAATGAAACTATATTTACTTTCTCCATACTAGACAATAGCTTCATAATGATTAGCATAGGACACTGCTTTATATTGCAGTGAGGAAAATAGAGGCTCTGTCATTGTCATGGCAACTGCAACATTTATTCAGAGATGTGTATGTTAGTGTCTAGTACATGCCAAAATGAGGGGTTGCATGTGTTTTTTTTTTACATTATTAGAGTCCCCCAGACCTGAAATAGCACCCCTATAGTCACATTTACATGTATATTACCTGACATAATAGATATATATTTAGAGAACCGTGCTTGAGTGTGTTACTATAAATGTCTTCCAGACGCGTGGACAGGAAGTGATGCCTGGGGTTCGGATTTGAGTGTTGTGCTGTATTACGGCCATAACTGTTATTAATATGATTAGATTGTGAAGATCATTTTGTTGGTTGCATGTTTTTTTTTACATTATTAGAGTCCCACAGACCTGAAATAGCACCCCTATAGTCACCTTTACATGTATATTACCTGACATAATCGATATATATTTAGAGAACCGTGCTTGTGTGTGTTACTATAAATGTCTTCCAAACGCGTGGACAGGAAGTGATGCCTGGGGTTCAGATTTGAGTGTTGTGCTGTACTACGGCCATAACTGTAGCCCATTTTGTTATTAATATGATTAGATTGTGAAGATCATTTTGTTTGTTGCATGTTTTTTTTTTACATTATTAGAGTCCCCCAGACCTGAAATAGTACCCCTATAGTCACATTTACATGTATATTACCTGACATAATAGATATATATTTAGAGAACCGTGCTTGAGTGTGTTACTATAAATGTCTTCCAGACGCGTGGACAGGAAGTGATGCCTGGGGTTCGGATTTGAGTGTTGTGCTGTATTACGGCCATAACTGTTATTAATATGATTAGATTGTGAAGATCATTTTGTTGGTTGCATGTTTTTTTTTACATTATTAGAGTCCCACAGACCTGAAATAGCACCCCTATAGTCACCTTTACATGTATATTACCTGACATAATCGATATATATTTAGAGAACCGTGCTTGTGTGTGTTACTATAAATGTCTTCCAAACGCGTGGACAGGAAGTGATGCCTGGGGTTCAGATTTGAGTGTTGTGCTGTACTACGGCCATAACTGTAGCCCATTTTGTTATTAATATGATTAGATTGTGAAGATCATTTTGTTTGTTGCATGTTTTTTTTTTACATTATTAGAGTCCCCCAGACCTGAAATAGTACCCCTATAGTCACATTTACATGTATATTACCTGACATAATAGATATATATTTAGAGAACCGTGCTTGTGTGTGTTACTATAAATGTCTTCCGGACGCGTGGACAGGAAGTGATGCCTGGGGTTCAGATTTGAGTGTTGTGCTGTGTTACGGCCATAACTGTAGCCCATTTTGTTATTAATATGATTAGTATTGTGAAGATCATTTTGTTGGTTGCATGTTTTTTTTTTACATTATTAGAGTCCCCCAGACATGAAATAGCACCCCTATAGTCACATTTACATTTATATTACCTGACATAATAGATATATATTTAGAGAACCGTGCTTGTGAGCCCATTTTGTTATTAATATGATTAGTATTGTGAAGATCATTTTGTTATTATTATTATTATGCCTTTTGTAAAACTGCAATAAAAGCCTGTTGTTCTGACGATTGTACATTTATGCTTGACAATGCTTAATTTAAGCAGAACATACTTTGCTAGATTTGCTTCAATATGCATATTTAGCGACTAATAATACGCCATATATTATCACCAAACATTATTAAATATATTTCTGAAAAACTAAATTTGCATGTGACAAGTGATAATAGGCATTCAAGATGTATTTGAAGACTAGACAATTATTCTACACTGATGTCAGGCTTGATCGCCAGAACAACAGCCTTTTATTGTAGGTATGAATGATCTCACAACAGGCACAATGATCCCTAATATAAAACACGGGTTTTTACTCTTACTGTGTCGATTTCATTGGATAACATGAGTATAAATGTTACTATAGGGGTGTTAGTTCATGTCTAGAGGGCTCTAATGGTTAAAACCCCCAAAAAATACACAAGGTTGTAAAGCTTTTCTCTGCTCTTAGCTATGAAAATATTCCATTTATAAATAAAGAATCCTACTTCCCGGAAATTCACTTAACTATAATAAATGAGGGATTACAGTATTTGATATACTAACATGGGCAAAAAAAATGATACCTCCTCCTTAAATTTTGATGACATTTTGATGACAAGAGCCCCCGGCAACAGTCATTCAAAAACAGTTAGATAAGATAACAAACTACAAATACTAAAAAAGAGAGATTGAAGATTGAAGAAGAAAGAATTGAATAAAATATAAATATATTGTGGCATGCAGTTTGTTCCTGTTCATGTAATGGCTGTCTTCAGGTTTAGCGTTCATCTGCTAGGTTTATGTACGCTTGCTGGATTTGTGTTTAAATGGAGCTATTTTTACCAGCTGCAATGTCACAAAGAAAACCAGGACTTTCTTTGCTGCGCACACACACACACACACACACACACACACACACACACACACACACACACACACACACACAGATGGAACAGTAGTTCCTCTACAGAACTCATTTCTGGAAGCAGAAAGCAAGTCTGCTTAGTTAAAAATGGTTATGGGGCAAAGTATACTGTACTTACATATAGTATTAGGGATGCTGCTGATACTGATCATCCATGAGTGAAATATACCGATACTGATACCAATCACATACTAGGTGAAGTGTAAATATTTCAATGTAATACTGGCTATATTAGGGTGCGCCAAGGTTTTGTTCTAGTGAGAGCTACTTTTACAAAATGAAAATGGCGTTAAGAGTTACTAATTTATTATTTTCATAGCTTGGGCTCTAATTTCGTGGCGCAGGGTGGTAATTTGGTCCAGCGCAGCAAATTTGGTAGACTGGGCTGCGCCAAGATGGGCGTGGGCGGCGCACCAAGGGAGGTGTCCACATCCTCAGCTTGGTGCGGTGACAATTTCGTGACAAAACAGCGCACCAAAGGCGCCCTGAAAGCTTGCCAACTCCGACCTGGTGTCATTTTTGACCCAGGTGAAGCGCACCCAGGTGAAGCGCATCACTGAAACGTCACAGCTTGGGCTATAATTTCGTGGCGCAGGGTGGTAATTTGGTCCAGCGCAGCCAATTTGGTAGACTGGGCTGCGCCAAGATGGCCGTGTGCGGCGCACCAAGGGAGGTGTCCACATCCTCAGCTTGGTGCGGTGACAATTCCGTGACAAAACAGCGCACCAAAGGCGCCCTGAAAGCTCGCCAACTCCGACCTGGTGTCATTTTTGACCCTGGTGAAGCGCACCCAGGTGAAGCGCATCACTAAAACGTCACAGCTTGGGCTATAATTTTGTGGCGCAGGGTGGTAATTTGGTCCAGCGCAGCCAATTTGGTAGACTGGGCTGCGCCAAGATGGGCATGGGCGGCGCACCAAGGGAGGTGTCCACATCCTCAGCTTGGTGCGGTGACAATTCCGTGACAAAACAGCGCACCAAAGGCGCCCTGAAAGCTCGCCAACTCTGACCTGGTGTAATTTTTGACCCTGGTGAAGCGCACCCAGGTGAAGCGCATCACTGAAACGTCACAACTTGGGCTATAATTTCGTGGCGCAGGGTGGTAATTTGGTCCAGCGCAGCCAATTTGGTAGACTGGACTGCGCCAAGATGGGCGCGGGCGGCGCACCAAGGGAGGTGTCCACATCCTCAGCTTGGTGCGGTGACAATTCCGTGACAAAACAGCGCACCAAAGGCGCCCTGAAAGCTCGCCAACTCCGACCTGGTGTAATTTTTGAACCTGGTGAAGCGCACCCAAGTGAAGCGCACCCAGGTGAAGCGCACCCAGGTGAAGCGCATCACCGAAACGTCACAGGCAGGTTTTTCAGGCAGATTTCAGTGGAATGAACAATCAGAAAATGTACTTGGTGGGGAAAAACAAGCATGCTTTCCTACCTTTTCAACGTCACTGAGATGGTGAATCAACAGCTAACTCTCCGATGCTGGTGTCACTCTTGCTTTATGGTTGGTCTTCAGCGGCTACTAATGGCAACGATGATGAAGACTTTAAATAGCATCAGGTCGCAGAGCTCTGACAAGCAAACACATGAATGCATGATCACTAATACATAGTATCATGGGATGAATACAAAAACAAATGATTCTTCTTATTCTATTATAACATTATTATATTAACCTGTATTAACATAAAAAAAACTCCAGAGGAGTCAGTGCCTCACCAGCTAAGGACCTCACCGCCCGTCATTGATAATCATCCATATATCCTCCTGTCACGGCAACCTATTTTTGTCCTCTGTAAGGGACAAAAATTGCACAGCCTTACTTTAAATGCAAAACACTCATGTGGAGAAGACATCGTGGGCTTTCTGGTGATAGATTTGTTGGGGTTTGTCCAATGAAAGAGAAGGTCTGGCTGCCAGACTGCATTGTTCAGCAGGTTTGATCGGAAACTATGTTATTCCTTTGATCCAGTTTGGCTTTGATAACATGTGATGCAGTTATATTATACAGGAAACAACACACTTGTCTCTCCACTGTCCTCTTTGGTGGACATGACGACTCAATGTAAATTCTTGTGTATAAGTTGCTATTTTTTTTCTTAAACTTTGAACCCTGAGGCTTATGCATCATTTAAAGTGAAATTCAGAATTTTAGCTAAATTTATGGCTAAATTCTAATATCGTAATATATGTTTCAGCTTGTTAAATCTCCGCACAGAGATGCCCAAGTGGAGAATCGAACAAAGGTCTTCCCGATCTCCTGACTGTGTGGCCAATATGCTAGCGTCGCAATATCAGTTGAAAACATTTTTTTTTATGCATTCATGGCAGGTGCTGCGATGACGTCAGCTTCCCTCCTTTTGCTTTGGGCTCAGGGTCCTCTGGTTCCCTCTGGGGGACAGAAGCAGCATTGCATTCCTCCAATGAAATGGTTTTCTCAACAAAATACATTATGGGAACACTTTTTTTTCATATAAAACTCGTATTGATACATGTTTTTATGTTTTCCTTGAGTTTGTACATTATACATAGAACCAAAATAATCTTATTCCTCAGCGGTATTTCCAATTTATTTTAATTTTACATTTTTTAGCATGGAAACATGACTTGTCGTGCTAGTGTGACATGCAACGGTCACCAAAATAGTCAGATGAAATCTGTATATAAACAAATTTCTATACACAATATCCATGCCAAAAAACACCCATATATTATTTCCGCAAGGTATGCTGGGCTTGTGGTACTCTTGTTATATTATATGTTGAGGTCCTCCGAATAGTAAATAAGGAGTTAACATACTCTTGATAGCCAATGTTTTATTTTCATAGTTCATATTGTTGCCTTTGGATTACCCAGCATGCCTTGCATGAATATTGAAATAATGGTTTTAAGTTGTGTTAAGTTTAGATCTTAGTTGTTTATCACTATTTAGTTGAAGCAGTAGTATTGATTTATGCGATGCGTTAACTTGCTGTGGAAGTTTGGTTTTCGTGTTGTTGCACCGTGAGCAAGTATGTCATTCTGTTTGATGACCAACTATACAAAGGCGGCTCCTCAGCCATTTTTTTTAACCCAAAGCAGCCCACGATTTTAAATGTTTGTCCACTCCTGCCGTATTAATATGTAATTTTTTTTTGTCTCAGCTGGATATAAATATATATTTCCTTATGATGATGATAGCGTTGTGTGTATGTGGTTATTTTATGTGCTCGTCGTCAGCCTCTACTCATTTGTCACCATAAGTGCCCTTCACGTGTCAGCAGATGCCATTCTGTGTAGACAGATGAGACACGTCATAATCTCTTGATGCAAAAAATAAATAAAAAAACGGAAGGACAGTCTACCTCTTGACAGATCCTTCTCATAATCATCTCAGCACTTTTCTGTCATTTATGCGAGTCCAACATTTTATGGACATTCTCTAATGGCTGGCATTACTCCAAGGGATTGATTTGATGAGTCAATGGTGGAAGACATTTGTAAATTTGTTCATCACCGCCATGTCAAGATATTTCATTATGAAATATGGTTTGGTTTGCTGGAGCCTATACCAGGCAGGAGTCCAGTGGAACTAGAGGCGTACCTCATGGTCCACAGCTCTCACCACTTAATATCCTACACAATGATATTATTTCAATTACAGTCATGTCTCATTCATCACGGTTAATTGGTTCCACACCCAACTGTGATAAGTGAATTTCCACCAAGTAGGATTAATTAACGGCATAGATAATTGTCTACAACTTTCTATATACAGTTTTAGCATTATTAGCCATCTTGACATGAAACAACAGCCAGTTTTATACTCATTCATTCATTCATTTTCTACCGCTTATCCCCACTAGAGTCGCAGGGGGTGCTGGAGCCTATCCCAGCTGTTTTCAGGCGAGAGGCAGGGTACACCCTGGACCTGGATACTCCGGTTTCCTCCCACATTCCAAAAAAAACACTTTACTAAAAGCACTGAATTCATCACACAGCAACTTAATGCAAAATGTGTACATACAAATATACAAACATGTCCCAGGGAGGGTCGCTAGGGTGCTGGAGCCTATCCTAGCTGTCTTCTACACCCTGGACTGGTGGCCAGCCAATCACAGGTCACATATAGACAAACAACCATTCACACTCACATTCATACCGATGGACAATTTGGAGTCGCCATTTAACCTAGCTGTGAGGTCTGCGCGCTAACCACATTCCAAAAAAAACACTTTACTAATAGCACTGAATTCATCACACAGCAACTTAATGCAAAATGTGTACATACAAATATACAAACATGTCCCAGTATCATTCATCCATACATTTCTATGCCGCTTATCCACACTAGGGTTGCAGGGGTATGCTGGAGCTTATCCCAGCTCAATTCGGGGAAGAGGCAGGATACACCCTGGACTGGTGGCCAGCCAATCCCAGGGCACATATAGACAAACAACCATTCACACTCACATTCATACCTACGGACAATTTGGAGTCGCTAATTATTAACCTAGCATGTTTTTTTGGAATGTGGGAGGACACCGGAGTACCCGGTGAAATACGGTCAGACTGAGCTGCACTAAGTTCTTGCCCGTGACTTAGTGCCCCATGTCGAGTATTAGGACAGGTTTCCCGTTGATTGAAATTGATTTAGCCATCTCTGTTTTCCAAATCTTTGCGCGTCCTTTGATTAAAAAGCTGTTAGTGTGAGTTAAAGTAAAGCCAATGGCCGTGTGCATGCATGTCACTACAGTCATTATTTATTTATCGTGTTGCAGTGCTATTAACTAGCCTGAGTATAACTAGAATAAAGGCATAATAAGTCATATGGACTAATATTAATTCATATTTAAATAGTTATTGATTGTACATTTAATGCTTTCTTTGCTTCTGTTCATTTTTTAGTATGTGTCCCTCGATGGGAGAATTTGGACACCCTCTGAATCGAGTTATTTTGAGTACACAATAAATATAATTTGAATTATATCAAGTGTAATTTCTTCACTGTTGTCCCATGAAACAATATCATAACATATTTTCAGAAACGTGAGAGGCATACTCACCATTGAGAGGTGGTGTATATTAGTGACTGTCACCCTTTTCAACTGTGGGGAAAAAAAAAAAAATGTCATGTTGACATATGATACATAATTTATATGAAACAACTTCAATGAATAGCGGTGGATGTGAAAATGTGTCAAGAGTGTTGTATTAAAAGTCGTGTTTTTGGGGAACGCTGGAACGAGTTTTCACACAGAAAGAATGTTATAAAATAAAAATAAATAAATCGGCTTGTCATTTTTATTTTTATTTTATTTTTTTTTTTAAATGATGCGTCTCTCAGCAGCAAAAATGAAAGGCAATTAACCACTCGGAATCTGTTATCCCAAATTTCCCATCAGCGATTCAGCCCTCATGACTGGATGTGTCACGATGTGGTTGTTTTGCTTCTGCAGCTCATGTATGTGTGTGTGTGTGTGTGTGTGTGTACATGCACATTGCCCATTTTATTAGGTACACTACACCTGCACAATCTAATTACGTCTAATAAAAAAGCTGTCACAGCTTTATGTAGATATATAAAGGAATCTATTAAAAACATAATACGTGCATACAACAACCACAACCATATGTCAATCAAAACCCGTCATTAGCATAACAAATGCATTGGAAAAAAAGTGTCGTAGCACACAAATGAAATAATGTCTCCATGATTTTAAATTATTCGCTGATTATTATTAGAAGAGGAAGCAAATGAAAAACAGATGGAACAAATACAATTTTAATAGGTAATCTTTCTCCGGGGACACGGCGGAAAAAGATGGTCAGTTTCTTAATTCCAGCGCGCGTCTAAATGGATAGATAGAGCTGACGATGCTAACATCGAAGAGGTGAGGCAAAAATAGCTGGGGAGAATTTTCATTTAAAAGCAGAAGAAGAAAACTAATGACTTTTCAATTGGATGGTGGACGTAAGTCATGGTTGAAAGTCTCCTGCAAAGCTTTCATCACAACGCTCCACTGGCTGTGATATATGTCTAATGTAAACAAGAAAAAAGGGGATCAAAAACTGAAAGAAATAAATGAATCCCGGCTTCCTCGTTGGGAGCCCCCAGGGATCAATGCTGCCTGGCCTATATTGCAAGCATATCTGGGAAATTCAGACAATAATATTTTACACTGACTGCATTCCGAGTTTGTTTGTTTTTAATCCAGTTTTCTCATTAAAAAAAAATTGGGTTTTA
Source organism: Doryrhamphus excisus (assembly GCF_030265055.1). NCBI lineage: Eukaryota > Metazoa > Chordata > Actinopteri > Syngnathiformes > Syngnathidae > Doryrhamphus > Doryrhamphus excisus. The sequence goes on along the minus strand of NC_080488.1, from coordinate 9,676,543 downwards.
AAATATTATGATTCAATATTATTATTTTTAAAAAACAAAAAAAAACATTTGTGGTCTTTTTTTTTTCAGTGAATGAACGCCGTCCCTTTAAGAACTGCATTGTGCAAAGTCGAATGTTATAGTTCTGTGCTTGATGGGGTCTTCTACGTCCTGATTGGCTTTCGTTCACTGTCAATCAATCAATCTCCTGATGTTGTCATGGCCACCAAACTACAGTAGTAGCTGAGCTAACCGTCGGTACTGTAAACGTTCCTTCTATAAACCTAAGAAGGAACGAGAGAAGCTAACCATGTGAGTAAAATACAACGACAGTAGCGATGCTTTAACAAGGACACAAAAACGCTACAGCGAGTCACTAAATATCATCAAATTATCATAAAAATTGTGTTTTTTTTTTTTTTTTTTTTTTTTTTTTTTTTTTTTTTTTGTCCCGTCCAGCCATTGGGGCAGATAGTATTGTTGATCTAAATGCCCTTACATGCTAGACAGATTTGCTCTGTGTCAGGAAAGGTGTTGGCTACAACTTCCCTGTACCATGAAATTTTATTTGCCGTTATTTGATGTCTTTGTTATGCCATTTGGGACGACCGGACCGGAGCAAGAAGAAGAACAGAAAAGAAGAAGAGAGAAGAGAAAGGTGGGGTCGGGGGTCGGGGGGGGGGGGGGGGGGGGGGCAGTAGAGGGAGAGACAAAAACAGCAGCAACAAGAATTCCCAAAACAACAACAGTGACAAACAGAACAGTTAAATGTCAATGATGGCTAAGGGTCACACTGGAGATGATATCAGTGGAATGAAACAGTCCAACTTACCAATAGCAATAGTAACAATGAGGACATGACCCATGATAGTAAACACAATTGCAACCATACAGTTACAGTAATTAAAATCTCATTGCTTGGCATCATTATTACTGTAATAATAGCATACCAATACTATATAAACATCAGGGATAAGAGAGTAGATTGTATAGAGAAGCACCCATGTGCTGTGAGTGCCCATATGGAGGTGTGTTGTGTATGTGAATGCGAGTGTGTGAATGTGTAATTGTCACTGAGAATGACAAAAGGAGAGAGACTGCCTTCTACCACCCAGCAAAATTGTGTTTTTAAACTAGAGAAATGTTAGAAAATATTAAAGTTCATATAATACAGTAAACCTCGGATATATCGGATTCAATTGTTCCCACTGGTTTTGTCCGATATAAGCGAAATCCGTTATATGCGTATACCGGAAAATGTCCGTTTTACGCATATATCGGATTTATATCCGGTATATGCGTAAATCGGATTTTATCCGTTATAAAAAGGCACTTCCTTGACTATGTTTCCAATGTACCTGGACGCGCAGGCAACGCTGCAAACGCTGCAAATGACGTCGTATAGCGGCGATTGTCACGATTCGGCGAATCGGAGCGCCACGATGCGGCCATCCGATATATGCGAGGGAAATTTAATGGAAATGCATTGGAACGGGACTGGAGATTTTGTCCGAAATAAGCGAAATCCGTTATAAAAAATCCGATATATGCAATGAATTTTTATTGGAAATGCATTACAGAAAAATCGGTTCTTTTTTATCTGTCCGTTGTGAGCGAATTTCCGATATATCCGAGTCCGATATATCCGAGGTTTACTGTATAAAGTATATAATAAGGCATTTCACAGCCTTAAAACATATATCAGTGTTGTATTGAGGGCTATTTTGGGAACATATCCACCTCGATAAGCAAGGGAACACTGTACAAGCGCACTATCCTTCCTTCTCCTGGAAAAGTTCTCACGCCATTCATAAGTCCATAAGTCAAAAGAAAATATATATCTATATAAAACATGTACCGAGTTGAATTATAAAATATTAGCAAGCTGGAATTTGATCCTTTCCTGGTTAAATTTATCATATCGCATGCTCAGATATGATGTAACACGCAGATCCAGACGTTCTTCAGTTTTCAAAATGGAGGCCAGCAATCGGCACTGGACTGATACGGAAAGTTTGTTTTTGATTCAAACTAAATTTCAAGACTGGACAAAAGAAAAACTGGCAATACGGAGTTATTCCAACAAGTGAAAGAACAACTCGGTGAAGCCGGTATCACGGTATTTACAGGGCATGCCCACGTTGACTATTCCGGTTGATTATAGCGACGCATGTAGACAAGAGATTGGAATATTCCTTTCCATGGATACCATTGTTTCCGGAAAAGTCATTCGGAAAGAGAAAAACTCCTCATGTAAAAACATGGCTACTGTGGAGTGTCTGTGGTGTAAAGACTGGCAGAGCAATGTAATATCGGTCCGTGTGGCAACACCTGCCTTGTTCCTCCTATAGACTTAGTGATGTTTTCCAATGTAAAAAAAAAATGTGCCGTGGCTCAAAAAAGGTTGAAAAACACTGTAATAATGTAATGATGTGTAAAAGTCTCACCCTCCCTCCTGAAGATGCCGCAGCCAGCCAGGGTTCACAGCCAAATTCAGGAGCCCTGTTGCAGTAGATTGCGGGAGGACATTGTGAATGCATGTGGAAACATTTGCAGATGTAGTTTTCATGTCGGATGAGAACAGAGTGGGCAGAGACAACTGCTCACAAATGCAAACAATGGAAAATCACATTACCCGCCGTGTCGCTCTTTCTTTCAGCGACGCCGGCCAGCACTTAAAACTTCAATTCGGAATTGGATGGAATCCCGCGGTTGGACTTTGAAAAGTCGGCTGATTTGTTGTTTGAAGGTACGGCTCCAGACCTGCAGGAACACGGGGCCTCCTGAATGAAATCCAGTGAAAAGCTGCTATTTTTACCTGCATCACGAGACCCAGTCAATCCAAGCTTAGGCTGCCTATAAAGACGAGAAGCAATCTTGGTCCTGAATGGCTCTGAACATTCAATCAGCAATACATTGCTCTCCGAAGGAAATAAGGCAACCACTTCAAGCCCGACATTGATTTCTTTTGCTTCCCTTGCAGATATTGTCTTCATGAGCGGGGACTGTATTCCAATTATGTATTGACGCTGGGATATGCGCCTAAAATGCAACAACCGCGCTCGTCTTGCTTAGTTTCATCTCAACAAGTGAGCATCAACATAAGCTTGGATGACATGTATTCCGTAAAGTGCACTACAAGAATGTCTTAGGATGCACTCGACAAACGACATGCAACAGCATCATATACATATAAATACATATTTATGCATAGAACATAAACTTCTGTTTCACTACATGCAGTAAATATGTTCCTTCTTTACACACATGTCCTATGTTGATACAAATCTCAGTCAGAGACTGCAAAAAAAAAAAAATCCCTGATGAGTAATGGGGGGGTGAGAGTGACGTGCAGTATCAACACTTGACCAGTAGGTGGAAATACATACATATTAAGTAGATGAGTCACTGGCAAACAACCATTTGGACTGCAGTGCCACAGGCAAGGAAAAGAAGGCATTTGGGATTTAAAAGCATCAAAAATGTGTTACAGTGGCCGTTATTTTGGAACGCTTTTAGAAAAGGAAGCTGATTTATAGTTATATGATTCATATTAGATGATATATATACTATGTTAATGTATAATTAAATAAATACATAGCATAGAAACAGTTAAATAACAGTTCTAAATGATCATTAATAGGTTGGATTTATGGCTTCTACTATCCTATTGGTTAGTGCTTCTCTATTGGTTTGACTTCTTAAAGGGGAACTGCACTTTTTTTTGGTGGGGGGGGATTTTACCCATCATTCACAATTTTTGTTTCATTTGAACATGCATCAGATTACAATTGAATGCATCACATAATCAGTTCACAGTTCCACATGTCCAAAAGGAGTAGGAAGAAGCAAAGCTTATTAAATCCTACCCATCCATCTGGTACTTTTACAATCAGGAACTGTTACATTTGTTCACTTCCTGCTTTCCTAATTTCGTTATTATTATTATTTTTTTTTGTCACATACCGAAGTACAAGGTGATATGATCATACAATGACATAATGGTTACCATAGTAACTGTGTCCAAAAGCAGTAGGAAGAAGCAAAGCTTATTAAATCCTACCCCTCCATCTGGTACTTTTACGATCAGTAACTGTTACATTTGTTCACTTCCTGCTTTCCTAATTTCGTTAATTTTTTTTTTTTTTGTCACGTACCGAAGTACAAGGTGATATGATCATACAATGACATAATGGGTACCATAGTAACTGTCAATATAGTGAACTGTTACATTTGTTCACTTCCTGCTTTCCATAATATTTTTGTTTTTTTTAATAATGTACCTCGTACCGAAGTACAAGGTGATATAACCATACAATGACATAATGTGTACCATAGTGAGTGTCAATATAGTGAACTCTTACATTTGTTCACTTCCTGCTTTCCAATATTTTTTTTTATAATGTACCTCGTACCGAAGTACAAGGTGATATAACCATACAATGACATAATGGGTACCATAGTAACTGTCAATATAGTGAACTGTTACATTTGTTCACTTCCTGCTTTCCATGATATTTTTTTTGTTTTTTTTTTTAATAATATACCTTGTACCGAAGTACAAGGTGATATAACTATACAATGACATAATGGGTACCATAGTAACTGTCAATATAGTGAACTGTTACATTTGTTCACTTCCTGCTTTCCATAATATTTTTGTTTTTTTTAATAATGTACCTCGTACCAAAGTACAAGGTGATATAACCATACAATGACATAATGGGTACCATAGTAACTGTCAATATAGTGAACTGTTACATTTGTTCACTTCCTGCTTTCCATGATATTTTTTTTGTTTTTTTTTTTAATAATATACCTTGTACCGAAGTACAAGGTGATATAACTATACAATGACATAATGGGTACCATAGTAACTGTCAATATAGTGAACTGTTACATTTGTTCACTTCCTGCTTTCCATAATATTTTTGTTTTTTTTAATAATGTACCTCGTACCAAAGTACAAGGTGATATAACCATACAATGACATAATGGGTACCATAGTAACTGTCAATATAGTGAACTGTTACATTTGTTCACTTCCTGCTTTCCATAATATTTTTTTTGTTTTTTTTAATAATGTACCTCGTACCGAAGTACAAGGTGATATAACCATACAATGACATAATGGGTACCATAGTAACTGTCAATATAGTGAACTGTTACATTTGTTCACTTCCTGCTTTCCATAATATTTTTTCAGTTTTTTTTTAATAATGCACCTCGTACCGAAGTACAAGGTGATATAACCATACAATGACATAACGTGTACCATAGTAACTGTCAATATAGTGAACTCTTACATTTGTTCACTTCCTGCTTTCCAATAATTTTTTTTTAATAATGTACCTCGTACCGAAGTACAAGGTGATATAACCATACAATGACATAATAGGTACCATAGTAACTGTCAAAATAGTGAACTGTTACATTTGTTCACTTCCTGCTTTCAAATAATATTTTTTTTAATTTTTTTTAATAATGTACCTCGTACCAAAGTACAAGGTGATATAACCATACAATGACATAATGGGTACCATAGTAACTGTCAATATAGTGAACTGTTACATTTGTTCACTTCCTGCTTTCGATAATATTTTTTTTGTTTTTTTTAATAATGTACCTCGTACCGAAGTACAAGGTGATATAACCATACAATGACATAATGTGTACCATAGTAAGTGTCAATATAGCGATATATATATATAGCACATCATGACTGGTTCAAGACTCTTTAAGACCAGCAACCCAGTGAAAAGCGGTCCGCTATAGACTTAGCGCACACTTCTTAAGTGGCCACGTTAGACTCAAGAGGCTTATTTTAATGATCACTTATTGGACGTAAAAAAACATTCCCACCTGTTCTGTGCTGTAGGGAATCATTTATTGATCCTCTTCCTTTACAGGCTCGACTATATCTGAGACGTGAAAGCACTAAAGTCCGCGGAGGATCATGTTTAACGTTACAGCTGCAGGTCGACACGCTCAAGACTATTTGCACTTGCGGTCTCTAACGGAAACGTGGAAGGAAATTTGAAGCACATTCTGTTCAACATGCTTGCTTTTAAAGCCCGGAGGTTGCATTTTAGATTTGGGATCGGAATCCACCGGAGAGCCTTGCTGCCGTGTAGGTTTACCTCAATATGTTTAAATTATGCAAAATATTTGACCATGTATGCATTAGTACTAAATGATGCATTATAATATGTGAGGGAAAAATAGATTGGAATGACAGTGAATGAATCGGAAATATGGCAATAACGTGCATATCAACAAAGAGGGGGGGTGGGTGCATGTTGGGCACGCCACAGAGATATTTGCAGACCTGAAGGCGTGTGTGCGGCATGCTGATAGAGAGAGAGACGCTGTACCACATGCAACAGAAAGGTGAAGAGCGCTTGCTGTGGAGATGGCACGCTCTAATTCATAAACCCTGCAGGATGCGGCTAGATCAATATGCAGTGATTTCCACCCTTCCTGGGGGGTGAAGGAGAAAAAAAAAAAAAAAAACAACAACTAGATTTCCAACTGATGTGCAGTTTGAGCTGCTTGGAGGTATTGTGCACGTCCGACGCTCACTTTGATGATTTCTATAGCATGGAAATGTGTCAGTTGTGCATTTAAAACCTCTACTTAAAGGGGTCTCAAACATGCGGCCCGTGTGCCAAATGTGGCACGCAGGACACTAGTTTGAGGCCCCCGCCTTGATATGAAAGTTTAATGCGCAAGTTTGATGTGGATGCTGTATGGTATCATGTACCCAGAAAAAATGATTACGTTTGATTAATGTTCATGTTAAAGGTTAAATAACTGTTAATAGTTATCCTCCCTATCCGTGTGGAAGTGGTAAGTTTTTGGCTATTTAAGTTTAAAGGAAATAACTTGGAGGCTACCGTTTAGGTCGCTAGCGCTCTAGTTTGCGAGTTAGCATGTGTCTCAAGACCCTGCAGTTGCGCAATATGTTGTAAATAAAAATAGTATAAATGTGACTATAGTCGTGTTTTGTCATGTCTACAGGGCTCTAATAATGCTTTGTTCATTTTAATCTGAAAAAAATAATTTGTCTACCCACCAACTATATGTGGTTTCTTAAGTTTTTATTATTTGCTGTTTTATTATTATTATTATATTTATTTATTATTGATTGATTTTCTTTATTCTTGATTTGTTTATTTATTTTTCATCTTATTTTGTGCAGAAAAATAAAAATTAAAATATTTGAGAACAGTGGAATGTTTTATCAGAGCTTTTCTTGTAGAAAAAATTGTATATTTTTCTGTTTTTAATAAATGCGTTTTTTATTTTTTTATTTTGGGGGGGGGACCTGATGTGGCCCAGTGTCACCCAGACCCTAGCTCCAGTGGCCCCCCAAGTAAATTTGAGTTTGAGACCCCTGCTCTACTTGATAAAACGACAATGTTTGACCCATCCATCCATCTGTCCATCCATCATGGCCACTTTCTCCCGCTGTCTCCTTGTCTTTCCGTGGATATGTGTGCTGTGAAATCAATTTTTGGAATGGTTAATCAATTTTCAAGCATTTTCTGACACAGCCATCATATTTTTTTTCCTCTACAGGAAAAGTCAGACAGCTCAGTCTTGTCCTGGAGGAATCCATGCGACGGATGTCTGTGGATGAATAATAATGGTAATTCTACCTAAATGTGAAGGGGCTATGAGTCTTACTAAAGGCATCCATACATCCCTTCTCTACTGCTTATCCTGTCCAGTCATGGGATGCCGATCCCAGCGGACTCGGACATTGGACCCGACACCCGCACATGTATGTCAACAATGTTGATACACAGAAAGTGTTTATTTTGGATGTAAGAATTATTATATTATCTAAACCACAGCAATGATTTCAGTGGAACTAGAGGCGTACCTCATGGTCCACTGCTCTCACCACTTAATATCCTAAACAATGATATTCTTTCAATTACAGTCATGTCTCATTCATCACGGTTAATTGGTTCCAGACCCAACTGTGATAAGTGAATTTCCACCAAGTAGGATTAATTAATGGTATAGATAATTGTCTACAACTTTCTAAATACAGTTTTAGCATTATTAGCCATCTTGACATGAAATAACAGGCAGTTTTAAACTCATTCATTCATTTTCTACCGCTTATCCCCACAAGGGATGCAGGGGGTGCTGGAGCCTATCCCAGCTGTTTTCAGGCAGGAGGCTGACTGGTCGCCAGCCAATCACAGGGCACATATAGGCAAACAACCATTCACACTCACATTCATACCTATGGACAATTTGGAGTCGCCAATTAACCTAGCATGTTTTTGGAATGTGGGAGGAAACCGGAGTTCCCGGAGAAAACCCGAACATGCAAACTCGACACAGAGATGGCCGAGGGTGGAATCGAACTCGGGCCTCCTAGCTGTGTGGCCTGCGCGCTAACCACTCGATCACCATGCAGCCAGTTTTACACTCATTCATTTTCTGCCACTTATCCTCACGAGGGTCGCTAGGGTGCTGGAGCCTATCCTAGCTGTCTTCTACATCCTGGACTGGTGGCCAGCCAATCACAGGGCAAAAAGAAAGACAAAATAAGTAGCCAAAAAATTACCACTTCAACACAAAATAAGAGGAGAACTCATTCATTCATTTTCTACCGCTTTCCTCACAAGGGTCACGGGGGTGCTGGAGTCTATCCCAGCTGTCTTCAGGCGAGAGGTGGTGTACACTCTGGACTGGTCGCCAGCCAATCACAGGGCACATATAGACAAACAACCATTCACACTCACATTCATACCTATGGACAATTTGGAGTCGCTAATTAACCTAGCATGTTTTTGGAATGTGGGAGGAAACCGGAGTACCCGGAGAAAACCCACGCATGCACGGGGAGAACATGCAAACTCCATACAGACATGCAGAGGGTGGAATCGAACTCGTGTCTCCTGGCCTGCGCGTTAACCACTCTTTCGCCGTGCAGGCTGTTTTACACTTATTCATTTTCTACCGCTTGCTAGGGTGCTGGAGCCTATCCTAGCTGTCCTCTACACCCTGGACTGCTCGCCAGCCAATCACAGGGCACATATAGACAAACAACCATTTACACTCACATTCATACCTATGGACAATTTGGAGTCGCTAATTAACCTAGCATGTGCACGGGGAGAACATGCAAACTCCACACAGAGATGGCCGAGGGTGGATTTGAACCCTGGTCTCCTAGCTGTGAGGTCTCCGTACTAACCACTCGACCACCGTGCCGCCCCAAAGAAGACTTTCCTTGAATAAAATAAAGTTCCCAAATGGATTACATTTGTTAATCGAGCTAACAGGTTTTTTTTTTTGCTAAGAATACACACATCCGACCCACACAAGCATCGGGTGAACATTTAGTGTTCACCCGATGCTTGTGTGGGTCGGACCTTGTGTGGCTCACCTTTATGTCGTGAGCCACCACTGCACCACCTTCAGAAGAACATCCTACTGTTTTGTAAGTGTCATTTCCGCTGAGAAATGAACCAAATGCCCTTGTGTGCCTGGGAGATATCCATGATTCATGTGATTAGCTCATTTTAAAGAAGACTCGCTGCACCGAATTGTAAATCACACAAAGTGAAAAAAGATCAGAGCCAGGTGAGCGCGACAAAGTCTTTCCCCTTCCTGCCATCGCCGCCACTGTGAAGATCACAAGACAGGGTGAGTCAGGCTGCACCTCCCATCTGCTCGGTGGTCGACGGCAGAGGACACCGTGTGACCCCCGGTCATGGATGCGAGGGCGTGCACCTGCGTTAAATGTCTAATACCCAAATCCAAATTCTATTGGCGAGGAAATAAACATGATGAAGTCATCGCTTATTAAAGTGCTGCAGACCATCTCAAACTTTGTGGCAATGAACTCTTTAACTTGTTAATTGGAAGCCGCCTCCGATGTGTTGTTCCTGATTCCTGAGATGAATGCACACAAAGCTCGACTACCCCGAGGCGGCTCATAAAAACTTCAACACATTAATTGGGAACTTTAAATGGTCCATAGGTGGAGACGGGTTTCTCCCAATGCGCAACCTAAGGCCACCAAGCCTTCCCTCAAACGCTAGCATCATCAGTCATTAACTTGCCATGGACCCCAAGGCCAAATCCTGTTGGGGGGGGGGGGGGGGGGGACAGATGTCCAGAACTGCCACTGCATCATTGTGAATGGCTCTTTACAAAGATCATCTATTCTATGTATATTACTGACTGGTGGCCAGCCAATCACAGGGCACATATAGACAAACAACCATTCACACTCACATTCATACCTATGGACAATTTGGAGTCGCTAATTAACCTAGCATGTTTTTGGAATGTGGGAGGAAACCGGAGTACCCGGAAAAAACCTGCGCATGCACGGGGAGAACATGCAAACTCCACACAGAGATGGCCGAGGGTGGAATCGAACTCGTGTCTCCAAGCTGTGTGGCCTGCGCGATAACCACTCTTTTGCAATGCAGCCAGTTTTACACTCATTTTCTACGCTTATCCTCATGAGGGTCGCTAGGGTGCTGGAGCCTATCCTAGCTGTCCTCTACACCCTGGACTGGTGGCCAGCCAATCACAGGGCACATATAGACAAACAACCATTCACACTCATATTCATACCTATGGATAATTTGGAGTCGCTAATTAACCTAGCATGTTGTTGGAATGTGGGAGGAAACCGGAGTGCCCGAACATGCACCCGAGGGTGGAATCAAACTTGGGTTCGTAGCTGTGTGGCCTGCACGCTAACCACTCAGCCCGTGCAGCCCGTTTTACACTCATATTTCCCGGAGTATCCGGAGAAAACCCACGCATGCACGGGGAGAACATGCAAACTCCACACAGAGATGGCCGAGTGTGGAATCGAACTCGGGTCTCCTTGCTGTGTGGCCTGCGCGCTAACCACTTGTCCAACGTGCAGCCTATGTATATTATATTGTAGGTGAAATTAAAATAAAATGAATCATGCATAAGGCTTGTTCTTTTCTTGACTGCTGATTTAATGCTGGATCGGGGAAAAAAAGATACCGATATCAACCGATATCGCATTTTTATGCAGATATCGGGCCAATAATTATCAGCACCGATAATTATCGGACATCTCTATTTTTAAGTCACAAGACTTCAACTTGGCAAGCATCAGAGTATGTTTTTCTTTATCAAAAAGCCCAATAGAGATCTATTCAATCTATTCATATAGCAAAATGGCGGATGTAGTTGCCAGCTAAATGAGCTAACCCATGACGACATGGGAGCAGATTAAGACCAAACAAACAGAAAGCCAGAGGTGAACAACAACTAACACTAACTAACATGTGTACTAACGTGTACACACAGGAACATTTATTCCACCATCTTGTCCCTGGTTGCTGGACAGCGCTACTATTGTGTACTGTAGTACCTTTGGGCCATCATAAGACCTGCTTCTGCAGCAAGACAAATTCACATATTGTGATGAATACATTCCTTCGGGAATAAAGCAGACATTTATTCCGGTTTTACAAAACCATCACTGTGCTCAAGTGTTGAGGTAGCACAGAAATATGTGCTGGCATTTTTATCAGAATCAATGCAATGCAATAAAAAATCACAACTATAATGATAGAGGTGATTGGAAAATACATTTACCAACATGGAATGGGAAAAATAGTTGTATAGTCTCATTTCTTGCTACTGGTACTTGATAGGAGACCAGGGTTCAATTCCACCCTTGGCCATCTCAGCTGGGATAGGCTCCAGCACCCCCGTGACCCTCGTGAGGATAAACGGTAGAAAACGAATGAATGAATGAGTTTTCCTCTTATTTTGTGTGGAAGTGGTAACTTTTTGGCTACTTATTTTGTCTTTACCCACCCTCGGCCATCTCTGTGTGGAGTTTGCATGTTCTCCCCGTGCATGCGTGGGTTTCCTCCCACATTCCAAAAACATGCTAGGTTAATTAGCGACTCCAAATTGTCCATAGGTATGAATGTGAGTGTGAATGGTTGTTTGTCTATATGTGCCCTGTGATTGGCTGGCCACCAGTCCAGGGTGTACCCCGCCTCTCGCCCGAAGACAGCTGAAATAGGCTCCAGCACCCCCCGTGAACCTCGTGAGGATAAGCGGTAGAAAATGAATGAATGAATGAGTTCTCCTCTTATTTTGTGTGGAAGTGGTAAATTTTTGGTTACTTATTTTGTCTTTCCCCATCCTCGGCCATCTCTGTGTGGAGTTTGCATGTTCTCCTCGTGCATGTGTGGGTTTTCTCCGGGTACTCCGGTTTCCTCCCACATTCCGAAAACATGCTAGGTTAATTAGCGACTCCAAAATGTCCATAGGTATGAATGTGAGTGTAAATGGTTGTTTGTCTATATGTGCCCTGTGATTGGCTGGCCACCTGGCCAACATTCATCAATTATTTGTACAAACGACTGTTTACGCTGTACATTGTTCATATTTGATGTCATCTATTTATTCTCCACATTATTATTTATTATTAATTATTATACGGGAGCCAGGCAACAACATTTCGTTGGCCATTTCACTGCTGTGTTATTGTGCAATGACAATAAAGAAAGTCTATCTATCTATATTGGGTAATCAGAGTGTAAATATGACTATAGGGGTGTTATTTCATGTCTAGAGGTCTCTATGTTAAAAAAAAACATATATATAATGACAAACAGGGGTTTTCTATGGTGTAACTACGATGATTTTTAATTTATAAATAAGGACCCTTAATCCCGGGAAATCACTGGAACCAATTAGCCGCCATAAACAAGAGAGCGATTATGAGAGATTATGCTAAGGGAAGTAAATAAAATATGATTGACTGGAGCTATTTCACTGACTTCACACAGATTTTAGACATGTCAGGGTCCCTGTTTGAATATCAAAAATGAAAAGTAATTAACAAAATTCATAATTAAAGTCCAATATTATATTATTTTGCCAAAAAAATTAAATGAGTCTCAGAGGTCCTACAATAGCGTATTGAAAGCGTGTTGACCCAAATCTAGCCTGGAATTGCTGTTGGGGTTGAGACAGTTTAAAAGTGCTTTTAGTAAGCCCTACTGGGAAGACGCAGCGTTCATGCAAATGAGCTCCGAGTGCGAGTCTCCAAGACACGCTATTTTTACATATATACTGGAACTCTGCACTTGTATAGCATAATAGATGGCATATATCATATACAACAATGTATCATTTAGGAATGGGGGGGGGGAACACAAATGAAATGATTTTGCTTTTCTTCATTATTATGCTCGAGCCGCTGTAAACTCTTGTAACAGAAGAGCTTACAGTGTTCCTCGTGCACTGTATGATGATCAGATGAGCAAAAATATTCCGCAACTAGAAGATTTAATCAAGGACTCTTGATTAAAAACTGCGAGTGCTGTGAAACTCTTGAGTGCGTGCTGAGCTCTCTGTGGATCCGGAATATTCAACGGCATAATGAAGAGGGCCACAGTTTCGAAAATGTAAAGGGCCCAAGGACCGGACCTTCGCCATGGACACCATGTGACTTTCAAACATGGCTGTCGGCAAACGCTGAACTTAAAAGTGCATTTGACAAAAAAAGAAAGTGTATTGCAGAAGTATTTCAAGTACATAAAACAAAAGTGTATTCAATGAAAAGAAGTCCTTGTGCAAAAAATGTTAGATTCCAGCATTTCAAGTAAAAGTGCATCAAAGAAATGACGAGAGTTGGCCACCATTTGCATACGAACCGATGCTGGTGCCAAAGTGGTACTTCGGAAATGTTCTGGTACTTTAACTGGGCCCAAATTGGTACTTGGAAAATGGGAATCATACGCCCATCCATCCATTCCTTTTCTATGCCGCTTATCCTCACTAGGGTCGTCTTGGGATGCTGGAGCCTATCCCAGCTGACTTTGGGCGAGTGGCAGTTGGCGACTTTTTTTCAAAAAAGAATGCCTCTTTAGTTTTGAACTGACTTGTGTGACATGCAATTTGAACAGAATAGTAATTGAAATACTTCAATAATACTAAACTACACTACAAAGTAAAATACAAACATCTGGATGTGACTTTAAGTACATATGTACGTACCGCACAAGTTAACCAGATATTGATCATTGGTACACAAAAATACAGTAGTTACCGAGGAACTAATGACTAAGGCACATACATTTAAAGTAGTTAGTGAGGAACTCAGGCACATTCATTTAGAGTAGTTACTGAGGAATAAAGGCATATAGATTTAGAGTAGTTACTGACGAACACATGTATATAGATTTAGAGTAGTTACGGAGGAACTAAGGCAATACATTTAGAGTAGTTACTGAGGAACTAAGGCACATGTGTTTAGAGTAGTTATTGAGGAACTCAGGCACATACGTTTAGAGTAGTTACTGAGGAACTAAGGCACATGCGTTTAGACTAGTTACTGAGGAACTAAGGCACATGCGTTTAGAGTGGTTACTGAGGAACTAAGTCACATACATTTAGAGTACTCACGGATGAACTCAGGCACATACATTTAGAGTGGTTACTGAGGAACTAAGGCACATGCGTTTAGAGTGGTTACTGAGGAACTAAGTCACATACATTTAGAGTACTCACGGATGAACTCAGGCACATACATTTAGAGTGGTTACTGAGGAACTAAGGCACATGCCTTTAGAGTAGTTACTGATGAACTAGTGATTAAGGGACATACATTTAGAGTAGTTAATGAGGAACTCAGGCACATTCATTTAGAGTAGTTACTGAGGAACACATGTATATAGATTTAGAGTAGTTACAGAGGAACGAAGGCACATACATTTAGAGTAGTTACTGAGGAACTAAAGCATATACATTTAGAGTAGTTACTGAGGAACTCAGGTACATACATGTAGAGTGGTTACTGAGGAACTCCGGCACATACATTTAGAGTGGTTACTGAGGAACTCCGGCACATACCTTTAGAATAGTTACTGAGGAACTAGTGATTAAGGGACATACATTTAGAGTAGCTATTGCGGAACTAGTGAGAAACCAACAGGTAGAGTAGTTACTGAGGAACTAAGACATATTGATTTAGAGTAGTTACTGAGGAACTAATGACTAAGGTACATCTGTTTAGAGTAGTTACTGAGGAATTAAGGCAGATGAATTTTGAGTAGTTATTGAGGAACTGATAAATAGTTACTGAAGAACTAATGAACTAATGAGGAACTAATGAGTAGAGTAGTTACTGAAGAACTAAGACACATGCATTTAAAGTAGTTATTGAGGAACTAATGAAGAACTAGGCTAGTTACTGAAGAACTAATGAGGAACTAAAGAGTAGAGTAGTTACTGAAAAACTAAAGAAATAATTAATTACTAAGGAACATACATTTAGAGTAGTTACTAGGGTTATGTAGCTTGGTTCCTCATTAACCATTGTAATTTTGTGTTTAAGTGTTACCAATAATTGATACATTGATAAATGAATGAGCACTTCTCTAGTGAGACTGAACGGCCTAAGTGTAGCCCACGGGCCACCAGTTGATTGACCCTACTGCAGCTGACGGGAGCGCTGGTGTTGCCTCGAATTTGAGCGTCCAGGCCGACACGGAACGAGCACAGGAAATGAATAGCCGTTACCTGGGGGCCGCACCAGCAAAGGAAGGCTCACTGATATTTCCTCCAACTGCTGATCTGAGCCCAGGGGAGTCCAGCTCCTGCATGCTTGCATCAGACTCCTCATCAGACTCTGCCATGAACGACTGATTGCAGGTTTTGTCAGGAGAAAGCTGCAAATAAAATCTTCATGCTGAGGTCCTACGGTAGCCTGGAGGGTATATGTTTCCTTTGAAACAATTAGTCTAATTGCTGGTGACAGCCAGGATCACTTCAATTGCCATCTAATTAGAATTCAGAGGCAAAAAGACCCTCTGGCGTTGGATTTGATATAAATGCTAAACACAAATCCTTGTTTGTGTGATAAATGAGCCAAATGTTATTTGTAAAGTCCACAAGAATGTGCTTGCATATTGTTCAACATTTAATGGTACAGACCGGGGCCGAGGGATGAAAACAACAAGTGGAATGTACCAACTCCTGCATTCACGGGGGATGACAACATTGCAGATCATCTGATATGGGGATTTGGTACATGGTACATGGTACATGGTACATGGTACATGGTACTTGGTACTTGGTACTTGGTACTTGGTACTTGGTACTTGGTACATGCTACATGCTACATGGTACATGGTACATGGTACATGGTACTTGGTACTTGGTACTTGGTACTTGGTACTTGGTACTTGGTACTTGGTACTTGGTACTTGGTACTTGGTACATGGTACATGGTACATGGTACTTGGTACATGGTCCATGGTACTTAGATTGGCGGCCTTGGCTCGATTCTCTTCCTGAACCATTTGACATGGTAATGTAATATATAATATATAATATATAATATGTATTATGTAATAAGTAATGTAATTTATGGTAATACCTGAAATGCTAGTTTGTTTGACCTTTAATGTGTTTTGCATATCCCAGCCATCGTAGTTTAATTAATTAGTATTATATAATGAATGTTTGGTCATATTTTCAACATGATAGGTATTGTGAGTATATACCCTTTTAGGGATGTTAGAATCCATAAACATATCACTGGTACACAGGTATGAAAAGGAACATTTGTGGACTATGAAACCCATGATTTTTTTTTTTTTTTGGGCGGGGGCACTAGATTGCTGTCTGGGCTCATCCACCTGGAAGTGTGGTGGCCTTTAAAGGTCAAACATATTTTTTTTTGGCTAAAGTGCGAAGAAGTTGGACTTGGGTTAATGGGTTTTTCCCGGTAATAAGATGCATGTTTCAGCTGTTATGCAAATATGTCATGTTGACTATGGGATATATTCTTATATTGTTTTTATCCTAAAGGAAGTGTATAAGCGCTCCCGCTTTTTGCAGCCGTGATAACGCGAGTGACCACAGAATGGCCAAAAAAACGGGACTAATTGATATTCCCATAAAATGACTCCTTTTGACAAACCCTCCTGCTAGCCTGATGTTGATGTTCTCCGATTTTGGATCAACATTTGTCATAATTTGGACTCACGTTGTCGCCATTCACAAGACACAACTATTACTATATGATGCATTCAGGGGCTGCCAAACCAAGTGTGAAATTTCAACATTTCTCATAATACCGTTTTTGTTGGATTGGACACATATAGCACATATAGACAAACAACCATTAACACTCACATTCATACCTATGGACAATTTGGAGTCGCTAATTAACCTAGCATGTTTTTGGAATGTGGGAGGAAACTGGAGTACCCCGAAAAAAACCCACGCATGCACGGGGAGAACATGCAAACTCCACACAAAGAAGGCCGAGGGTGGGGAAAGACAAAATAAGTAGCCAAAAAGTTACCACTTCCACACAAAATAAGAGGAGAACTCATTCATTCATTCATTTTTTACCGCTTATCCTCACAAGGGTCGCTAGGGTGCTGGAGCCTATCCTAGCTGTCTTCTACACCCTGGACTGGTGGCCAGCCAATCACAGGGCACATATAGACAAACAACCATTCACACTCACATTCATACCTATGGACAATTTGGAGTCGCTAATTAAGCTAGCATGTTTTTGGAATGTGGGAGGAAACCGGAGTACCCGGAGAAAACCCACGCATGCACGGGGAGAACATGCAAACTCCACACAGAGATGGCCGAGGGTGGGGAAAGACAAAATAAGTAGCCAAAAAGTTACCACTTCCACACAAAATAAGAGGAGAACTCATTCATTCATTCATTTTCTACCGCTAGGGTCGCTAGGGTGCTGGAGCCTATCCTAGCTGTCACAGAGATGGCCGAGGGTGGAATTGAACCCTGGTCTCCTAGCTGTGAGGTCTGTGCGCTAACCACTCAACAGAGTCATAAACTTTTATTTTTTTAATATTTTCCTCAAAACTTCATACTATTATGTATTTCAAATTGACAGTAATACTCCGTGGTATGATTTACCCCAGGAGGGGGTGAGTTCTTGAAGGGAGGGAACTTGGGTCCTGCGAGGCGCATCTCCAGACATGGCAAACCCACCCAGCGCGCCTTCTGGCTTTTTTAGTCAGTCCACTGTTGTCTTCCACGGAGAGATAAAACACGCTTAACAGACCAGCACAGTTAGATTAAGTCCCGCCTGTTTTCAATCACAGTGGGCAGCTTTGAGTGGCACAAAAAGGTCGAGCAAGGCATCGGTGGTGACTTCCACTTCCACTTTGGCTGCTGTGACGCGCCGTGCGCACTTCGACGCAGCTCGCAAAAGAGAAGAGCAGGACGCCGCACTCCACCAAAAAAAGATGAATGACACGGATATTTTTTGCCCAAAGAACTTAACCGAAGCGCCATGCGGAAACGCAACTCTGCGTCCACTCAGCCACATCGACATTGCCACTTTTATGCACATTTTCCCGTCCATTTACGGCATCCTGTGTTCGGTGGGAGTTCTGGCCAATGGCTTGGTCATTTACGCGGTGGCCGCCTGCAAAAAGAAAATGGTCTCGGACATCTACGTGTTGAACCTGGCTATAGCAGACATGCTCTTCTTGATGGTGATGCCCTTCAACATCCACCAGCTGGTCAGGGACAGGCAGTGGGTCTTCGGGAACTTCATGTGCAAAGCGGTGGTTGTGGTGGATGTCAGCAACCAGTTCACCACCGTGGGAATTGTCACTGTGCTGTGCATTGACCGGTAAGCCCACTCAAGTCTTCTATTGCTATTAAATGGAACCAATAAGCCCGGTTGAGTCATCAAATTCACTTTATTTGAATAATTGAATTAATAACAGTATTTTATATTAACAAGAACTGTAGTATAATTAAAATACTATATAATTACAATTAGGTCTGTGTATATTTAACACATTCTGTGGCAAATTTACACACCTGAGGCTTTCATTTAGCAATAAAATAATTTTTCCTGGTATTAAAAGTTGTAAAATTTAGATTTTTTTTAAACCCCTCATTAAAATACAACATAATTCATGGAAAATTACAGCTGTTTGATCCCCCATTTTTGCTGTTTAAATTTTCTAACAATTTAAACTTTGTTTTAATATAACATAACATAATAATAACATAATATAAATGTGCCCTGTGATTGGCTGGCCACCAGTCCAGGGTGTGCCCCGCCTCTCGCCCAATGACAGCTGGGATAGGCTCCAGCACCCCCGCGACCATCGTGTGGGAAAAGCGGTAGAAAATGAATGAATGAATGAATGAGTTCTCCTCTTATTTTGTGTGGAAGTGGTAACTTTTTGGCTACGTAGAAAATGAATAATATAACATAACATAATCTAATATGATATAATATATAGGGCTGCATGGCGGACAAGTGATTAGAGTGCAGGCCACACAGCCAGGAGACCCGAGTTCGATTCCGCCCTCGGCCATCTATGTGTGGAGTTTGCATGTTCTCCCCGTCCCACATTCCAAAAACATGCTAGGTTAATTAGCGACTCCAAATTGTCCATAGGTATGAATGTGAGTGTGAATGGTTGTTTGTCTATATGTGCCCTGTGATTGGCTGGCCACCAGTCCAGGGTGTACCCCGCCTCACGCCCGAAGACAGCTGGGATAGGCTCCAGCACCCCCCGCGACCATCGTGTGGGAAAAGCGGTAGAAAATGAATGAATGAATGAGTTCTCTTATTTTGTGTGGAAGTGGTAACTTTTTTGGCTACGTAGAAAATGAATAACATAACATAACATAATATAATATAATATATAGGACTGCATGGCGGACAAGTGATTAGAGCGCAGGCCACACAGCCAGGAGACCCGAGTTCGATTCCACCCTCTGCCATGTCTGTGTGGAGTTTGCATGTTCTCCCCCTCCCACATTCCAAAAACATGCTTGGTTAATTAGCGACTCCAAATTGTCCATAGGTATGAATGTGAGTGTGAATGGTTGTTTGACTATATGTGCCCTGTGATTGGCTGGCCACCAGTCCAGGGTGTATCCCGCCTTTTGCCCAATATAATATAACATAATATGAGTAAACACAAGCTGAGGGATATCAGTGCCGTACTACGGTGAAAAAAAAACCTTCATTGGGGACATTTAGAGTATTTTGGAGCCCAGCCGTCTAACAAGTCACCGTCCATTGTGAAAAAATGACGGACAGGAACGGTAATTGCGAGCCATTATTGGAACCATCTTAAACCACTGCACTTAGTCGTGTCAAGATGGTGAAAAAAACCTACAGCTAATTTAAATGCATTACTTTTTCACACAGCATGCTTGGCTTTTACCTGAAGTCATGTCTGTTGTGGAGCTAAAGTGACCTCCAGTTAAAGTAAGTTATTTTCAATAAATACATTTATTTCAGGGTTGGACATTGAAAGAAGAATATAAGACCAGAGGGCAACATTTCAGTACTACTGTATTGTGTATTTAATACATAAATACCTGGCTGGAATAGGTTTTCTTTGTGTTGACTGCATTTAGAGGTGAAAACAACATGAAAACCAGACAGCTGTCAATGTGAGAGAAGGTGACAACAACAAAAATAGCGAATATGGGTTGAATTTCCTGGAAGCACAATGCTATAGCTAATGCTATATGCCATGTAAGAACTGATGTGATTTTGGTTACTATCAAGAAAAACATAAACATTGGTAGATATCAGCAAAACAGATCAATAAAGAATATTTGTAAAGAAGTAATGTAGAAACATCACGTATCAACTCTTTGTCACCCCTATCCGAATTCTGCTCTCATTTCAAAAAATAAATTATCTGGCTCCATCACTGATTTTGGGATCTATGGTTATCATCATCATGAAGATTTGACATGACAGTCGAAAGACTGGGTCACCAAAACCACTCAACACAAACACTGACATCACAATTTGGACGGTAATATTAGCGTAAACATTACAAGACTCGGCTGCACAGTGGGCGAGTGGTTAGCGCGCAGACCTCACAGCTAGGAGAACAGGGTTCGATTCCACCCTCGGTTATCTCTGTGTGGAGTTTGCATGTTCTCCTTGTGCATGCGTGGGTTTGTGGGTCCAAAAACATGCTAGGTTAATTAGCGACTCCAAATTGTCCATAGGTATGAATGTGAGTGTGAATGGTTGTTTGTCTATATGTGCCCTGTGATTGGCTGGCCACCAGTCCGGGGTGTAGAAGACAGCTGGGATAGGCTCCAGCACCCTCACGACCCTCGTGAGGATAAGCGGTAGAAAATGAATGAATGATTTCTCCTCTTATTTTGTGTGGAAGTGGTAACTTTTTGGCTACTTATTTTGTCTTTCCCCACCCTCGGCCATCTCTGCGTGGAGTTTGCATGTTCTCCCCGTGCATGCGTGGGTTTTTTTCTCCGGGTACTCCGGTTTCCTCCCACATTCCAAAAACATGCTAGGTTAATTAGCGAATCCAAATTGTCCATCGGTATGAATGTGAGTGTGAATGGTTGTTTGTCTATATGTGCTATATGTGTGATTTGCTGGCGACCAGTCCAGGGTGTACACCGCCTCTCGCCCGAAGACAGCTGGGATAGGCTCCAGCACCCCTGCGACACTCGTGAGGATAAGCGGTAGAAAATGAATGAATGAATTCCAAGACCCCAATGCTATTCATTGTATACTAATTGTGTACCAAGCAGGAAGCTATGATATTGCTGTGTATAAAGTAGCTATACAAACATACAGTATACTGTATAGTCGCTATAGTAGGCTTTTGCTATATTTACTAGCATGCTGAGATATCATAAGTGTTGGATTTGACTGCATTTGCATGCACGGAATGAAAAGAGATGTTGCTCATTTGAAGTCCACCGGTGATGTGCTTATCAACCGAGTACCAGACTGCAGTACAGGTCTAAAAATATCCCCTCTTCCCCACAGATACATCGCGATTGTTCACCCCACCTCAGAGCGGAGGACCATCCAGTGGACTATCATCATCAACATGCTGGTGTGGATTGGCAGCTTCCTGCTCACCGTACCGGTCATGATGTATGCAAAGGTTGTACGCAGACAGCGTTTGGAGATCTGCATGATGTATCTGGACGGACCGGAGGATATGTACTGGTACACGCTGTACCAGTCCATACTGGGCTTCATCATACCCCTGGTCATCATTAGCACCTTCTACTCTCTTACGCTGTACCATGTGTTCAGCTCCATTCGTCGTGTCAAGCGGAAGCAGTCTGTATGGGCCAAAAGGGCCACCAAAATGGTCCTGATGGTGATTGCGTTATTCCTGATCTGCTGGTCGCCGTACCACGTCATTCAGGTCATCAACCTGAGCAACAACTCCCCAACCATCGCTTTCATCTACGCCTACAACATCAGCATCTGCCTCAGCTACTCGCACAGCTGCATCAACCCGCTCATGTTACTCATCTTCGCCCAGAATTACCGTGAACGACTTTGTCACAGAAACAGCATGCATAGTTTCCAGCAGTCGTCCAAGGTCACTGTGGTCAAAACTGAGGGTTCCAGTGTGGCGGCGGAGATCAGTTATCGCTCTACAGCTATATGAACTTCACCAGCGTGGACAGCAGTCAACCATCCGCGGGTGTCTGGAGCCTATCCCAGCTGAGACAGGCTCCACTCTGAACCGGTCCAAAGCTAATCAATTATTCATAAGTACCGTATAATCCGGACTATAAGGCATACCTTTTCCACATGGTTTGACCGGTCCTGCGACTTGTACTCCGAAGCGACGGGGAGAACCCACACACAGGAAAACACCGTAAACTCCACACAAAGCCAGAACTGGAAAATGGAGATAAGAGTGTTGGGTGACTCTCAAAAAAGGACAACCTAATGAAACTGTGACTAAATCGGGGATTCTAGCACTGGTTTCAACTATGAAGACAATGGAGCAAGGGACAGTGACTGCAGCTATGTGACATTAAAAGTCGATTATTTTCAATAAATACATTTATTTCATGGTTGGACATTGAAAGAAGAATATAAGACCAGAGGGCAACATTTCAGTACTACTGTATTGTGTATTTAATACATAAATACCTGGCTGGAATAGGTTTGTGTTGACTGCATTTAGAGGTGAAAACAACATGAAAACCACACAGCTGTCAATGTGAGAGAAGATGACAACAAAAATAGCGAATATGGGTTGAATTTCCTGGAAGCACAATGCTATAGCTAATGCTATATGCCATGTAAGAACTAAGAAGTGATTTTGGTTACTATCAAGAAAAACATAAACATTGGTAGATATCAGCAAAACAGATCAATAAACTAAAGAATATTTGTGATTTCCTAGTCTGGAGTCAAGTCCCAAGTCCAAAAATAAATTATCTGGCTCCATCACTGATTTTTGGGATCTATGGTTATCATCATCATGAAGATTTGACATGACAGTCGAAGGACTTTGTCACCAAAAACCACTCAACACAAACACTGACATCACAATTTGTATGGTAATATTAGCGTAAACATTACAAAACCCAACTGCATGGTGGTCGAGTGGTTAGCGCGCAGACAGGGTTCAATTCCACCCTATAAAAGGTATAGTCATAATTGATGTGACAAATATCGAGTGATGTTATGCTAAGATGTCTTGATGGTTCAGCATATTATATTATATATATATTTTTCCTTCTTTTCTATCCCCTCCTGCTCTCCAGTCAGCATATTATATGTATAGTATAAGTATTAAAAAATATGAGGGGGTCCAAACATTAAAAAAATGAGTGGCGATGGCATTTTGTTGTGTAAGGAAACACTACACGAGTGCATGTGCAGAAAAATTGCATATTTTTACAGAAAACATCATATTTAGACCAAAAATTTAAGCGTTTTCGATGCCACAAATGTTGAATCAGGTGCTGTTTGTTATCCTGTATGTTGTTATAGTCACAAAACATTAATAACTAGTGTTAATAATGAAAAAAAGTGATATGTAATTATGAATAAAAGTATTGTCCAGCGTACTGAAAGAGCTCCAGACATGAAAACCGACATGTGGCTATTGTGCACCATTTCATAAAAAGCAACAGGGGCTCATATTAAAGAGAATTTGCTGAGGCTTAATGGCAGTGACGGGAATTTGTAGAGAATTACTGACAGACACAGCAAGATCCAGTGTCTTCTTGCTTCACAGTGAAATGGCTGTAAAATGCTGCATGAAATCCATTTTCATTTCCAACTTGCAGCCCACTAACCTGAAGAATAACAAGATTTTTTTTGAGCTTGCAGAGAGATTACCGCAGTGCAGTGTGACTGCTTTGATAGTCCATTCAGCGTTTTTTTTCCCCAGGTAGACGAGTGGACGTGGTGCTTTTAAAAAAAAAAAAAAAAAGGTAGCTGAGGTACTCTTCATTGTTCTAAGCACCGGAGGATCATTGTGATGAGTTTGTCGTCGTCATGCGTGTTAACTGGATAACTGGGGATAACAATCATAAGATGAAATGGTCTCGCAGCAACACTTCACCAAAAAAGGAAAAAGAAGTGTTGTGAAAAAAAAGTTATGTTATGTTATGTGAAGGAACATTATTGTATTTATTATAATGTATAATACAAAATGTACTATAAGTTCTGCATCTTTTTTTCTAATTATATTCTTAAATGTCCTTTCATAATGTTGGAACTTTTTCACCCAATGTAATTTTCCAAAAATGACAACTTTAATTTGTATTGTTTTTTTCTCATATTCCGACTTACGTGTATTAAAAAAAATACATATAATATTTCAACTCTACGCTCCTTAATTATTTTTTTTTTTGCAGTTTTTTCTAGTGAAACCGCAGTTTTTATCCTGATTAGAATAAGACTTTATTCTTAGAAAATGACCTTTGTTTTATAATAATTATAATAATAATAATAATTTGATTCAAAAATTTACCCCAACCCGCTTTTCAAAAAAAAAAAAACAGCAAAAAAAAATATTTTTGAAATTTTTTTGAAAAATTAAAAAAAATAAAACCATATTCTTTGTTTCTCTTCATAAAATATCACATATTTCTGTAATATTTCAACTTTGTGCCAAAATTACAGTATTTTTACTCACAAAATTAGGACTTTTTCTCCTTAATATTATGACTTTATTTTTGTAAAACCAAATCTGAGTTTTCCATGTTTTCTGTTGTGTTTTTTTTTGTTTGTTTTCTTGTTAAAAGGTACCACACTTATTTCTTCTTATTATTATTATCATCATAGTTTTATAATAGTTTTATTATAGTTTTTCGTGGGCCGCATGACAGTTTTCCCGTGTAATTTGAGGTCACAACAAACTGCAGCTTCTTAAGTGTTGTGGTCACCATTTCTGTTTTGGGGGGTGTTTTTATCCATGGTTGTTGTTTGCCCCCCACCCCATGTGTGCTTTTGTTTTAATGCAAAATAGCAAATGTTAGTGAATATGTGTATTGTTATTGAACATGCAGATGGAAAATGTACTGCATACTTGAACTGTGTACTCGCCAACTGAGAAAACGTCAACTTAAAAATGTCACATGAACTTTCTTGGGATTAAAAAAAAAAAAAAAAGACTCAGATATGAAATATTCCGCTTTGCTATCTTTTTTTTTTGAAAGAGGTATTCATTGACAAAAAAATGCTGCAAAAATATTGTGGTTGTAGTTTGTCCTGTTCTAAATGAGAGTCAAAATATTAGAAACAGAGCATAAACTCCAGCCATAATAATAAACATATTTTTAATAGGCAGACTTTTACTGCCTGCTATGAGCATCATAGTAGATGAATGTACAGCAGAATTATGTATTTCTTACTAATCAGACAATAAAGTCCATAGAAACGTCATACGGGAGGCACTTACGGTACCGCTGCATCTGCTCCTGATGACCCCTGAAGGGGTCAGGCATGCATATTCATGCATGGAAGGTGCTTGTCACTGCTGTTCTTCCTTAGAAGAACATCAGCTCGAGCTGTGCTGAATGAATTGGATTGCCAAAATGGAGGATTATATACACAAGCTCACCAGGAGGTGATTAGACTTTTACAACTAAGTAACAGAACTTTTCCTGGAGAAGGAAAAGCTGCATGTACGAAAACACTATTTTTTCAAATTTGATATGTTTTTTTAAAACAAAGGTGAATTCTTTTCTTTTTCTTGTTAACTTATTAATAAGCAAGCTGTATTAACATACAAAAAAAAATCTCATCAGCCTCATCAGACGTGAGCCACACGTTTATTGGAGCGTCTATTCAAGCGTATTCAATGCCACAGCTTCTATTCAGTTTTAATGTTTATTTCCACTTAAGTGACTTTCACCTATGTCCTTGTTCCGGCCTGTGTCAAAGGCTGGAAATTCAACTTGTGATTTCCTGTTCTTCACTTTCTTTCACTTGCATCTCCACCCACCTCTTCCACTACAAATTCACGTGGCTGTCAAAGAGCATTTGCAGGCGATGATGCGCATCATGGTGTGACTTTGGTATGGTGGGTTTGGGCCACCAAGTTTTTTTTTCTTCTTTTCTATCCCCTCCTGCTCTCCAGTCTCCAGTCAGCATATTATACGTACATTATAAGTATTAAAAGATATGAGGGGGTCCAAACATTAAAAAAAATGAGTGGCGATGGCATTTTGTTTTGTAAGGAAACACCACAAGCGTGCATGTGCAGAACAAAATGGCCTATTTTTACAAAAAAACATCATATTTGGACCAAAAATGTGAGAGTTTGCGATACTACAAATGTTGAATCAGGTGCTGTTTGTTATCCTGTATGTTGTTATAGTCACAAAAACTAAAAAGAGCGATATGTATTTTTGAATTATTATTCTTCTTTTCTATCCCCTCCTGCTCTCCAGTCCGGCCACTCCATATAACAAGGAAGGTGTTACATTTACAGCTTGTTCACGGTTCAGGAAAAGAAAAAAATCAAAATGTAAAAAAATGATTAAAAATTAGGGAAAAGACTTAAGACTTTCTACCACGTCTGATTTCCAGAACTTCAACTTTCAGCAAATAAGTAGACAATAAGGCTTATTGTGGATGTGATATGAAAGCCAGGTTTACAGGCCATCAGAGGACCAGCTGATGCTAGCCTGGGTGGTATTGGCAAAGCTTGGGAAAGTCAGTGCTCGCTGCTGTTGTCTTGTGATGCTATTTTCCCGTGGCTATGAGACTTTGTTGATTGAACTTGACATTGGACTTGACTTTGCTGTGTCGGCGTATGGTTTTGGCCTATGGCTTTGACGTGATACATTTCTTGTGTCAGTAATGTTGAATGAGGCTACTGTACATGATCATTTCACACCGTTCAAGTTCTCTGTGAAGGCATAGCTTCTTATACGGCCATTAATAGTAATGTTTAGACTCGGGGGCGTACATTATTTTAATTTAATTTTTTTATTTTTTTATTTTTTTCCTCAAAAAAAATTTTTTTACTCCTATAACCACACCTTTATGCTTGTAAAACAATGTTGTTCTTTTAATATTCTAATTATAAATGACTAAATGTGACTTTAGGGCGGCACGGCGGTCTGGTGGTTAGTGCGCAGACCTCCCAGCTAGGAGACCAGGGTTCGGTCCCCGCCCTCGGCCATCTCTGTGTGGAGTTTGCATGTTCTCCCCGTGCATGCGTGGGTTTTCTCCGGGTACTCCGGTTTCCTCCCACATTCCAAAAACATGCTAGGTTAATTGGCCATTCCAAATTGTCCATAGGTATGAATGCGAGTGTGAATGGTTGTTTGTCTATATGTGCCCTGTGATTGGCTGGCGACCAGTCCAGGGTGTACCCCGCCTCTCGCCCGAAGACAGCTGGGATAGGCTCCAGCACCCCCCGCGACCCTCGTGAGGAAAAAGCGGTAGAAAATGAATGAATGACTAAATGTGACTTTATTGCAATATTTAGTAAAACCACTGCATTTTTTTTTCCATCTTTGGACATCTAAAGTTGGCCTACTTTACATTTACTATTGAGCATATTGTAATAAGTAAAAGTAAACAGAAATGTAGAGTAAGGAGTTATATTCCTTTATAGTGCCAATTATCCTTATGGGAAAAAAAATCATGTCTTCTCTATGGTCACAAAGAACAACTGTTACAAGCCAAAACAACAAAACAACAGCCATCATTGTGTTCCAGGATTTAGTCCTTGGGCTATGATGTAAACCAGGGATGTTCTACTTGGTTTTCACTCAAGGCCCCATCGCAGTTATGATTTTGATTTTTA
This sequence comes from Doryrhamphus excisus, assembly GCF_030265055.1. Taxonomy (NCBI): domain Eukaryota; kingdom Metazoa; phylum Chordata; class Actinopteri; order Syngnathiformes; family Syngnathidae; genus Doryrhamphus; species Doryrhamphus excisus. The sequence goes on along the minus strand of NC_080488.1, from coordinate 9,648,464 downwards.
ATATTAAAGTTAACAAGAATTACACTACATTCATGAGATGTTTTGGACTAGACTCATCCTTCGTTTATAGTAGTTAATTGGTTCCAGACCCGACTTCGTTAAATAAATTTACGCTATGTAGGATTCAATGTTAATAAATTGAATATTTAAGTATTTGGCGCATAGAAACATTCTAAATATGAGTCTTGTAGACATAAACTAACACCCCTATAGTCATTATTCTATCCTTCTTTGTTTACATCACGTTGCTCAACTTGTATGCTGCATGAACTTGAGACAACTGCTAGCAAGTTAAGCTATTTTGTTAAAACCTAAGAAGTTAAAGAGTACCACTTCCACACGGGATAAGAGGATAAAAACACATACAAAAAAACGTAACAGTGAGGGAGGGATAATCAAACTGCAACATTTGGAGGGATGACAATACAGCACGCTTTTTTGATTCAAGTTCTTAAATATTCCTGAAAGTTTTCCTAGTACTCGTATTATTTCTTGGATGAGTCTTAGGCTTTAGTCTTTGTGTTCCGTCCTAGCTTTGTTTGCTGTTTTGTAGTTTGCTCATGCGGTTATCACTAGCTCAACTTGTATTTATTATTAACGACTGAAGTAACCGTTCGTCAGTGGCACGTCACCTGTAGACAACCATCCACGCTCACCTTCACACAGCGAGAACATCAAAAATCCACACAGCGATTGACGTGCCTCCCACAAGCGCGACGGTAATGCCTAATTTGTAGAACGATATTCTAATATAACCGTTTTTTTGCAAACTGAGTGAATAAAAGGAAGAATGCATTGCTTCAGCAACATCCAAAAGACCTGGAGGACATGAACTTGATGATGGCGTAAGACTTTCAAAGAGTTTTTTTTTTTTTTTTTTTACAACATTCAAGCACATCAAGGGAGCTTGATGTGTCCTTGCCGTAGTCCACAATACAAGATATGCTGCCATGACTACTACAAAGTCAAAAAACATTCATAGGAGAAACATTTGATGCAATATAATGGAGGAGGTCACATCCACCAACATCACATTAGCGGTTGCCACAGCAAAGCAGGTTTTAGTCCCCCTTGGGACAAGGCCTGGGACTGGCACTGGACATTTCTAATGGCTGCGTGTTGGGTATCGAAACTACACAGTCTCCACAAAAAGCAGCAGCGTGCTTATACACCCTTATACCACCAGAGAATACTAGTTTAATGAGCATAATCCCTCGTTTATCACGGGTATTTGCTTCAAGGACGTGATTGGGTCTCACCTTCCTGCCTGAAAGTCGGACACACATCTTCAAGAAATCACTGAAGTTGGGCCTGTCCACAGATTCCTGACTGACAGGAGGCAGTAAGTCAGGCTGTAACTACTCAACTACTCATTAACTACTCATTAGTTCCTCAATAACTACTCACTAGTCCCTCAGTAACTACTCACTAGTTCCTCAGTAACTACTCACTAGTTCCTCAGTAACTACTCACTAGTTCCTCAGTAACTACTCACTAGTCCCTCAGTAACTACTCACTAGTTCCCCAGTAACTACTCACTAGTCCCTCAGTAACTACTCACTAGTTCCTCAGCAACTAAGCTGTTCATCAGTAACAACTCAATTCGCCAGTAACTACTCTATAATTAATCAGTAACTACTCATTACTTCCTTAACTACTCATTAATTCATCAGTAACTACTCATTAGGTCCGCAGTAACTACTCACTAGTTCCTCAGTAACTACTCACTAGTTCCTCAGCAACTAAGTTGTTCATCAGTAACAACTCAATTCGCCAATAACTACTTTATAATTAATCAGTAACTACTCATTACTTCCTTAATAACTACTCATTACTTCCTTAATAACTACTCATTAGGTCCTCAGTAACTACTCCTTAGTTCCTCAGTAACTACTCCTTAGTTCCTCAGCAACTAAGTTGTTAATCAGTAACAACTCAATTCACCAGTAACTACTCTATAATTAATCAGTAACTACTCATAACTTCCTCAATAACTACTCATTAAATCATCAGTAACTACTCATTAGTTCCTCAGTAACTACTCATTAGTTCCTCAGTAACTACTCATTAGTTCCTCAATAACTACTCAGTTCATCATTAACTACTCAGTTCATCAGTAACAACTCATTAATTCACCAGTAACTACTCTATAATTAATCAGTAACAACTCATTAGTTCCTCAATAACTACTCATTAGTTCCTCAATAACTACTCATTAGTTCATCAGTAACTACTCAGTTGATCATTAACTAAGTTGTTCATCAGTAACGACTCATTAGTTCCTCAGTAACTACTCATTAGTTCCTCAGGAACGTGCCCATGGAGCATCTCCAAGCTTGCATGAGGAAGGGTTGCTCCAAATGATAGATGATTTGGACCCGACGGTGCCCCCAACGTGTGTTTTCCTCGCCATAGCTCATGTAGGTTTTAACGCAGGCACGTCTTAGAGACTCTTTTCCTTCACAGAGACGATAAAGCCTATTTTATCTTAACTATTGAAGACTGCTTTCTTCTCACCATCCATACACAGCAAAATACGAGCAGGTCAACCATCATAAAGCAACGCTGGCGCACCCAGCATCACGTCTGTGATTTAGCAAAGGTGCGCCTCAGTAAACAAAGCCGTGCTGCATAGCTGGGATGATAACAAGGGGCCAAATAAGTAAGATTGAATATTGATCAGATGCCTTTTTTTACAACCCCAAGGCACCTAAATATCATCCACAAAAGGTTTGTTCGATGCCGTGACAGAGGATGCAAGCTCACTTTTTCAGCAAATCCTAATTGGTGTGATCGTGTTAGGAAAGTTTTAAGATCAAACATTATGCCGAGCTTTTGTTTTACCTGCTGAGTGCATCCTTTTTTGATTGTAATACAAGTTTAATTGGACTTTGTCAGCAGTATTAAAAAAAAAAAAAAAAAAAAAAAAGAAGATGCGAGAGGCATATTGATGAGAGGCTTCTCATCTTCTTTCCTGGACACATCTCCTGCTGGGCATCCACCCTAATATGAAGTGACATTTCTCAACAATATCTCAAATAAATCTGCACATTGATTTGGACATTCAATTTTAGGGAAATATATTCCAGCTTTTATGCACACAGTCAGACACTGGAGTGTTTCTCTTGTCAAAAGGGACCCCCTGCTGGGGCCTATTATGTGCCAATACAAACTTGCTTTTTCTGTTTCTTCTTTTATTCAACTCAAAAGTCTCCGTCCCGCATTGATGTTTAACAAGTCCATCTGGCTCCGTCTAAACATTGACGTCAGACACGTGACTGACATCTGAGTAATGAACGAGATAAGTGAATTACGACTATCAACATCCAGTTTGCGGCTGCACGGCGCACGAGTGGTTAGTGTGCAGGCCTCACAGCTAGGAGACCCGAGTTCAAATCAACCCCTTAGCATGTTTTTGGAATGTGGGAGGAAAACCCACGCATACACGGGGGTGCTGGAGCCTGTGAGTGGCGGGGTACACCCTGGACCGGTCGCCAGCCAATCACAGGGCACATATAGACAAACAACCATTCACACTCACATTCACACCTATGGACAATTTGGAGTCGCTAATTAACCTAGCATGTTTTTGGAATGTGGGAGGAAACCGGAGTAGTGGGGGGGTGGGGAAACACAAAATAAGTAGCCAAAAAGTTACCACTTCCACAAAAAATAAGAGGAGAACTCTCATGCAAACTCCACACGGTATACTATATCATTCATTCATTCATTTTCGGCCGCTTTATCCTCACAAGGGTCGTGGGAGTGCTGGAGCCTATCCCAGCTGTCTTCGGGCGAGAGGCGGGGTACACCCTGGACTGGTCGCTAGCCAATCACAGGGCACATATAGACAAACAACCATTCACACTCACATTCATATTCATATCTATGGACAATTTGGAGTCGCTAATTAACCTAGCATGTTTTTGGAATGTGGGAGGAAACCGGAGTACCCGGAGAAAACCCACGTATGCACGGGGAGAACATGCAAACTCCACACAGAGATGGCCGAGGGTGGGGAAAGACAAAATAAGTAGCCAAAAAGTTACCACTTCCACACAAAATAAGAGGAGAACTCTCATGCAAACTCCACACGGTATACTATATCATATATATGCATTGTACTATTAATGATGTTCAAATTTAATGGAGGCGATCCAGGTTGCCATGGTACTATCTCAATATCGACTCTGACTACTGCTGTTTGTACCGTATACTGATCATTAAATACAACACCACATTTTTTGCTTGTCTGATTTTTTTTTTAATGGAAACACTCAAAAGTTTCAGTGGAGTTTTTCAATGTGGATTTCAACCAAAATGCTGTGGGGAAAAAATAGGCTTCAAACAACCGTGGAGTTCAAACCATCATAATGAACCCAGGCAATTCTCCACTCTGTTGGGACCCAAGGCAAAAAGTCACAGAGGGCCCACCCCCCCACCACTTCCACTGCTGTAGAAGTACAGAGTACAAAGTTTGCCAGCCCTCAGGGGTCGCCTACTGGGTTGGGACCGCGAGCGGTTGCATGCCTCGCCTGGTGGCAAGCAGCTCCCCCCTTAAGGAGTAATGCTACGTGAGACTTCAGCGAATCCTACTTGACTTGGGCTAAAGTTATTTCCTTTAAACTTAAAAAGCCAAAAACTTACCACTTCCACATGGATAGGGAGGATAACTATTAACAGTTATTTAACCTTTAACATGAACATTAATCAAACATAATATTTTTTTCTGGGTACATGATACCATACAGCATCCATATCAAAAACTTACCACTTCCACACGGATAGGGAGGATAACTATTAACATTTATTTAACCTTTAACATGAACATTAATCAAACGTAATAATTTTTTCTGAGTACATGATACCATACAGCATCCATATCAAACATTAAACTTTCATATCAAGGCGGGGGCCTCAAAGTAGTGTCCTGCGTGCCACATTTGGCCCGCGGGCCGCATGTTTGAGACCCGTGATGTAAAAGGTAGTAACCGGACTGACGATGACAATGCTCAGGCTCAAAAGTTTGCTTGCACTTCTCAAAAAGATGCAAAGTCAGCCACCTGCAAGTACTTGAAGGTGATATTCTGCAAGTAATGTTGTGTAACTTCATTAATACAGAAGTTTTGCATGTAGGATTAACTAGCCGGTGTGGACACCATCCCAAAAGGACCAATTCGGCACGGATAATATCAAAACAATACACATCCATAGGCACTATGAGCGTTCCAGGCAGGACCGCGTTTGATGCCACATAAAGCTCATCGGTACATGAAATGTGTCAGGATTTTTACAGCCTCGGGTTCAGTGGTTTTCCAAGTGCCATTAGCTGATTCCTTCATGGCGCACATGATCAATATCACGGCAATGTGATCATTACCTGTTCATTAACACCATTCAGGGCCTTTAAAAAGCTTTTACAGTTTAATTTGCCCGCAGGCGAAGACATAAAGACTGATTTAATCAGTCAACGAGGACATCTAAATTTGTGTGTTGAGGAGGAAGAATGGCTTGCGAATGTACAAAGTCGTACATTCTTGTGTGTCTTTATATCATCTGGAATCGTGCATGTTTTTTCCTCATTCCCGGTAAACAAATTAAAAATAATTCAGTTAATATTACTTCTAATTAACCACATAAAGTTAGTCTGTACCTCAGACAACATGACCTAATTTCATAAAGACATTTGAAGAAGACGTAAGCATGTGTGGCTGATATCCAATACCCCTCAATAAAGGTTAATGTCATTTCATTTAATGGAGGGCGGCGTCAGATGAGACGGCAGACGACCTGCTGAGGCAATTCATCATCTAGAAAAGTGACGCGGCAATTTTTGCATTTATTTATACTGTGAAGGAGCACTTTTAAAACCTAAAACAGAGCCGGTCTACACAATAATAACAACAAAATACTCCCAATGTAGTGAGTTTCCACTCTGGACCATAATCTTTTCCATCATTTCATTCAATTAGATCATTAACCAGAGCTGCACGGTGGACAAGTGGTTGGAGCGCAGGTCTCACAGCTAGGAAACCCGAGTTCAATTCCACCATAGGCCATCTCTGTGTGGAGTTTGCATGTTCTCCCCGTGCATGCATGGGTTTTCTCCGGGTACTCCGGTTTCCTCCCACATTCCAAAAACATGCTAGGTTAATTAGCGACTCCAAATTGTCCATAGGTATGAATGTGAGTGTGAATGGTTGTTTGTCTATATGTGCCCTGTGATTGGCTGGCCACCAGTCCAGGGTGTAGAAGACAGCTGGGATAGGCTCCAGCACCCCCGCGACCCTCGTGAGGATAAGCGGTAGAAAATGAATGAATGAATGAGTTCTCCTCTTATTTTGTGTGGAAGTGGTAACTTTTTGAAAATATTCAAATACGAGTCACATGTAGTACATATTCTGGTCAGTAGATGTAAGGTAATGCTACATTACCTTACCTTACCTTGTACCTTACCTTGACTCGCAGCCATCTAACATGACACACTGAAAAAAGGTTGTACATTTTTGCATTCTTCCTTTCGCGCTCTTCCCCACTCAGTTTCAATCCTATACAATAAACAAATTGGAGGCGAACTAGTTAGCTCATGCTATGTTTAAAGTGTAAACAAAGCTAGCAGTATTGTCAGGAGTTTACATCTGTATACCAGATTAGTGTCAGACTGAAGTCCCCATGTCTTATTATTGCTTATCGTGTCTACTTTATGAAGTAATATGAGTATAAAAGTGACCATAGGGGTGTTATGTCATGTCTACAGGTCTCTAATGATTTTCAGAAGATCATAAACAAATTTAGTATGCTCCAACTAGAAAAATATTCCATTTATCAACACTGAATCCTACTTCACTGAAATGGAGCCAATAAATGATAAATAAATGTATTTTGTCAAAGTGCATACGCATTCATGGCCCTTCCCACTTTGCCCATGCAACTGGCAAAGACCGCCTTTGAATGCAGCACATGAAAAGGCGAGTGATGAGCTGAGTGCTGTCATGTGGTGTACCGTTTCTCCGAGTCATCTGACGCCGGCGCCCACTGGTGAATGCGTACCATTGACTGTTTAGCCGAGTCATTTTGCATCAGTTAAATAATTTGCGAACAATCTTAACTGCAGGCTAGAGTGGGCCTTCTTCCTCGTGGACACCCACAGGGAATTTCGTTATTCCATCTCAAGGTGCTAGAATTCCTTGATGACCAGCATCGGGTCGTGGCTTTAGAGCAGTTTGGTTAAAAATACTTGAGTTGTGTTCATTCCCATAGGGCAGAGGTCGGCAACCTGTGGATCTAAAGCCTCCTTGTTAGTGGTGTGTCGGTCATGAACGAACGGGTCAAAAGAACTAGTTCTTTTTTTGTGAACGGAACGAATGAGGTCACAGCCCCTAAAATACCTGTTCAGTGCGTTCAGTTGCAAATGCTTTTAATTGATTGGCTGATGAGTCAGTTCACCGTTCTTACACAAGTACACCAGTCTTATCCCGGCTCTGTGGGTGGGCGGGGTTAGCTGACTGAAAAACCGAGACCGAGAGATTGACCGACACTCGTCGGCTGTTCATTCATGACCGACAGTTGAATCGGAACGAATGTGAAAAATGAGTGAACGGACTGACTCGACACGGCTAACCGGGTCTATGCACAAGCTAACGACCAATTGACCGAAATGAACGGATCTTTTTACTGAATGAACCGAAATGATCAAAGCCAAAAAATGTAACCACTTCACTTGTATTTCAATATGTTTTGACTAATAATGGACCATAATCTACCACAAAACAGTGATCATTTATTCATTTCTGAAAAAAAAGACGATAACTGAGGGACAAATGTATATTAAAATATTATGGCAAGCTAGCAAGCTAGCAAGCTTCTATCAAAGCCAAAAAATGTAACGACTTCACTTGTATTTCAATATGTTTTGACTAATAATGGACCATAATCTACCACAAAACAGTGATCATTTATTCATTTCTGAAAAAAGACAATAACTGAGGGACAAATGTATATTATAAAATATTATGGCAAGCTAGCAAGCTTCTGTCAAAGCCAAAAAATGTAACCACTTCACTTGTATTTTGATATGTTTTGACTAATAATGGACCATAATCTACCACAAAACAGTGATCATTTATTCATTTCTGAAAAAAAGACGATAACTGACAGACAAATGTATATTAAAATATTATGGCAAGCTAGCAAGCTAGCAAGCTTCTGACAAAGCCAAAAAATGTAACCACTTCACTTGTATTTCAATATGTTTTCACTAATAATGGACCATAATCTACCACAAAACAGTGATAATTTATTCATTTCTGAAAAAAGACAATAACTGAGGGACAAATGTATATTAAAAATATTATAGCTAGCTAGCAAGCTTCTGTCAAAGCCAAAAAATGTAACCACTTCAATTATATTTCAATATGTTTTGGCTAATAATGGACCATAATCTACCACAAAACAGTGATCATTTATTCATTTCTGAAAAAAGACGCTAACTGAGGGACAAATGTATATTGAAATATTATGGATAGTAATGGATTGGCTGGGGGGAGCACAACAGTAACAAACAGGCGCACCAGACCAAAATAAAGGAAAAAAGAAAAGGCCTGGCACATAAACGATAACAATCTGGTGAACGCGTTCTTCTTAGAAAGGAAATGGAGCAACATTGATATCATACTGCAGCCATTAAACATGATTGAATAATGTGATTTGGAATGATGGACGTGTACACCGCCTACTGTTTTCTCAGAGTCCACACACAAAGAGAAAAAAAACAAACAAAAACAAAACAGACCAAGGAAAATTTATTGTAAAGATAATATCCAAATAGATAATCTCCTCAAATCAAATCAAACAGAAGCAATCTAAATTGAAGCTGCTGTCCTTGCAGCTATAAAACTGCATGCTTTATGTTCACAGGTACGCCACCAAATCTATAAATTATCAAGCATATCTCGGGGTTGCAAATGATGCTTTGCTATCACTGACTTAGCACAGAAACAGCAACATTAATGCAACAAGAGCATACGTACATATGATACTCTAATGCAGTGTTTTTCAACCTTTTTTGAGCCACGGCACATTTTTTTTACATTGGAAAACATCACTAAGTCTATAGGAGGAACGAGCTAGGTGTTGCCACACGGACCAATGAGGACCATGAGGAGTTTTTCTCTTTCCGAATGACTTTTCCGGAAACAATGGTATCCATGGAAAGGAATATTCCAATCTCTTGTCTACATGCGTCGCTATAATTAACCAGAATAGTCAATGGGGCATGCCCTGTAAAACATAAACATATATATACACATATAGACAAACAACCATTCACACTCACATTCATACCTATGGACAATTTGGAGTCGCTAATTAACCTAGCATGTTTTTTGGAATGTGGGAGGAAACCGGAGTACCCGGAGAAAACCCATGCATGCACGGGGAGAACATGCAAACTCCACACAGAGATGCCCGATGGTGGAATTGAACCCTGGTCTCCTAGCTGTGAGACCTGCGTGCTAACCACTCAACCGCCGTGCAACCAAGAAATGTTACTATTTGCTCTAATTTTTTTCTTCTAATTTACCACAGACATTGTAGGGAACAAGTGGTTAGCGTCTGCACGCTAACCACTAGACGGCCGTGCCGCCCAAATGTTGATTAATAAATGTTAATTATAAAAAGTGATATTGGATAATTCCTCACGGCACACCTGACAATTTCTCAAGGCACACTAGTGTACCGCGGCACAGTGGTTGAAAATCACTGCTCTAATGGTTTCTTATTCCACTGTCAGACATATTGTAGGCAACCCGTTGGGCTCAGATTGCTATTGCTTTGGAGGCAAAAAGTGAAAGAGCATTTTAATGGATTCATCAGAATACTTTTTCTTTGATCACAACTTCTAAAAAGCAGCCGAGTTCAAGATCCCGGGCCACCAAATAGCAAGCTCACATCACACTTCGCTGCCTGCCTGCCTGCCCACTCGGTCTTATTTCTCTTTTTCTCTGGTTTCCAAAGCCTGTGAAGTGGCTGTCACTATTTGCCTCCCTCTATTGGCTGACTGGGGGTGTCATGTGATGAGTTCAAGCATATTCCAATAATGGGAAACCTCAAGACACACAGCGTGTCAGTCAAATAAATTAGCGGATAGACACTTTTGAGGTGGCTGGAGCTTTACTAAATGAAAAACAGAAAAGAAGAAAGAACATAGAGTGTCATAATTTTCAGTTAGGCCCCAGCAGCCTGAATTGGTTTCCACGCCACACCACTTTTTTTTACTGCATGTATGCAGTAATTCCGAGGCAAAATGAACATATTTCGCATCATCACATTACAATCCAACATACCTGCCATCTTGTTTTGTTTATATGGCTTAAAGTTGAACCTTCAATGTCCAGCACTCAGTTGAAACCCAGTGTAGAGTAGCGATGACAACACAGGCAGACTGAATCGAGTATGTCGTCCGAGGTATAGATAGTCTAAAGTCATTCTTTAAAGGACAAAAACCTGGCAGAGGAGGCGTTTGTTCAGTTTATTCAACTCCACGTGTGCCAACTACACTGTAACCCTTGGCAACCACAAGTCGCCTTTACATGACGTCATCTGTGCGCTGCCTTTAACAGCCATGACCAATACTTTATCATTAATAACGATAAAAAAAGAACACATATATCCATAGACAGCATTAAATTAAGTTCTTTATACGGATTTGTTGCCTTTTAGACAATGTTACATCGATATATATATCGTTTGGATTAGAAATCTGCTGTACAAATCAATGGAGGAATTTTCCTGCCACATTACAATAATATGCATGCTAGGTTAATTGGAGACACTGGAGCAGAGGTGCCCAAAGTGCAGCCCGGGGGCCATTTGCGGGCTACATTTGTTTAATATTGGCCGGCGGCACATTGTAAAAGTTGTAGCAATAAAATAAAAAAAATAAAAAAAATATATACATGGACACCCCTTTCCTAAATTGTCCATAGGTGTCATATGTGTGAATGGTTGTTTATCTACATAATAAACAACCATTCACCCATGTGAGGCTTATCTAACATTGTGTGCCAAAAAGTAAAATCAGGTAACTGGAGGGGGGTACTAAAAAAAAAGACAGTTGTTATGATATAAATCCTTTAATATATGAAAGAAGCACATTTCAACACAATGTACAGTGTAACAGACCACGTCCCACAGGTTTCCTACTCAATGACAGGCCATCTAACCCGAGCTGTGTTTACAATATTCATAGTGGTTTCTGCGAGGCAAAAGGATAAATGATCAGATATCCATCTCTGTTAAAAAGAAAAAAAAAATCATTGTGGGAAGATCAAAATCCAGACATCTTACATTTGATTGCTGATGCAGCGTTTGCGACCTGAACAAATGCAGTACTGTTAACAATCTCACTGGTTTGAATGCAGCCGCGGTTGACCACCAGTGAGATAAAACGTGTCTTGATAATGATGCTCCTGTTTCTAACTACAGAACTGCCTGAAGAGATTTTAAAGCGTGGGAGGGATGGCTTCTTTTATAAAAATATAAAATATGGGTCAGCCCACATGCCTGGAAACACAAAGAACGGAATGTTGAATTGCTTCATGCTCATAAAACTAAAGAAGAAGAAAAAAAAAAACCCCAAAGAAGACACCTTTCTATTCACATTCCTCATTTGTGTTGTGCACTGCTCTGCATAAAGCAAACTTGTGATGTGAGCGCCAGGTCCATGCTGATTCACACTTATACATTCATGGGATGCATAAGGCTGCTCCGTGGGAATGGCTGCAATGCTCACAGGGAAAGCGGGGAAATTATCAAGCTGGTTCATGATGAAGGCCCTTACAAAAAAAAAAAAAAAACGACTTATTTCTCCCCCCCCCCCCCCCACACGTTAAAAGGCATACAAAGGCAGAATAAGATGGACAGCATCAAGTGCCCAACAACATTAGAAGCTCCCTCCGGCCAGACATTGTCGTCTGGTCCGTTCCATATATTCCCTGTAGAAGTTGAGTATCAAGGTTTCTCTGGGACCTCCGCTCGAAGATCTCGCTGGAGAAGCATAGCAGGGTACTTTTTGGCTCTGGCTCCGGAGCAAACACGGGGGAAGCAAAGGAGCCTAGCAGGATGATGGATTTGGTATGTGGTGAGGCTTTACGCCGGACTCAAGGAAATGGACCCCCTCCTTGCCATGCATAGTCCTCTTAGACTCAAGTGCAATAACAGATGGGACAGAAAATTAGAGAAGGATCCTACATCCAGATGTCTCCACCACCTTGAGATGTTGCGGGGTTACAGGAGCGAAACATCAGCGAAGGGTGGCTCCTGGCTGATGACCACCCGCAACGTCGGAGGTGCGTCAGGCGGTGATGCCCAGCAGGAACACACACCTGTGCTTGTATCTAGCCCAGGGGTGGGCAAACTACAGCCCGGGGGCCACATCCGGCCAAAATATTTCATTTAAACTCAACATACAACCTGGCATCATGGCTTGAGCCAACCTTTTGATGGTTGAAGTAGCTGTTTTATCAATTTCGTAATAATAATAATAATAATAATAATAATAATAAATTCATTTTCTACCGCTTACCCTCACGAGGGTCGCAGGGGTGCTGGAGCCTATCCCAGCTGTCTTGGGGCGAGAGGCGGGGTACACCCTGGACTGGTCGTAATAATAATAATAATAATAATTCATTTTCTACCATTTATCCTCCGAGGGTTGCGGGGGTGCTGAGCCTATCCCAGCTGTCTTGGGGCGAGAGGCGGGGTACACCTGGACTGGTCGTAATAATAATAATAATAATTTTATAATGCACTTTACATCAAATAAATGATCTTAAAGTGCACGTATAGCAGACTGCATGACACTTTTATGTGTAAAATATGTGTAAAAATATATGTGTACAAATGGACTGTCACGTGTAAAATACTATATATTCGCCCCCCCCCCCGTCAATTTTATTAAATCAATGCGGCCCGCGAGTCAAAAAGTTTGCCCACCCCTGATCTAGCCTATCTAATATTATGGCATATTATCCATCCTGCAGACAAATATGACGCCATGGCCTCGATCTGCTTCCTAGACCCCTCAAAATCTGGTGGGGGATTTGTGGTAGTCGTTCCTCGTTTATCCCATTTGCCCCTGTGCATCCCACTATAAACACTTTCCCGCAAGGTTTTCCTCGTGTGTGTGTGCGTGTTTAAAATGACCCAAGTCCTGCGTCGATGGAGAACAAGCAAAGCAAAAAGTGGAGGTGACCACTGGTAGTGGTCCACTACCAATAGTAGACACCGGGACAACGGTGGAGCTCGGGATTGGACTGGAAAACTGCAAGATAATTGTGGTGATGCATCAGCCAAGCGAGGCTGTGAGAATTTAAAGTCAAATAACATTCTGTGTGTTTTCAAACAAAGCCTATAAAAAAAAAAAAAACATCAGAATGACAGGCTTCCAAACACCGATGTGTGGGCGAGCGCGACATGTGACATGTACCCACCGCTAGACATCACATGGCGCTAACAGAGTGAAGATCTTTACATATTTCACAGAAAAAGTGTTGCTGTGCTGTTCCCAAAATATGAACGCGGCTCGTCCTTCATGTATTTGGCTTAGTCTAGTTAAACGCATCCCACCGGTGTGCTGCATGGCTTCCAAGCGGATGCAAACATCCCGCCATGATGGGAAGCCACGTGGCGTGACTGACAAGGGGACACGATGCCGCTCCTCAAATTAAATGAGCGGCTTCAGACAAGGCGAGACGAGGCATGACGTCCGTTAAAAAAAATGGCGAGGTGCAAACAATCTGAATAATTCAACAACCTAAGGCCAAGAACATGTTAAAATGAAGTGAGCTTGTTGCTGTACTATATCGTAATAATCTAATTCAAGTTCAAGCAGCATTCATATTATACAGAGACTGTTCAAATGGAACATCCTTTCATTCCTAAGCTATTTTAAACACGACTGCATGGAGGATAAATGCGATGTTACAGCTACGTTCGCCGTCTTGTGTAAACAGGCATTAAAAGAGGCGGTAAATTCACATTAAGGCTATCTGGAAATACTAAAGTTAGCTTTAAAAGTCGGGAACCTTTGCTCGTGGGCAAAGACTGATATTATTTGGTCAAACTAACAGAGCAAATCTGTTGCAGCTTGCTCAAAACAATAAAGACAGGAATTTAAAAATCTGTATACTATACATTTATACGTACATATATCTGTGTGTGAAAGAAAAAAAAAGACATATTTGCAAATACAGAAGAAAGAATTTAAGCGTAAGACGACTGTAAAAGGCCCCAAACAAGCAATTCCATGTGCCTGAGGAATGCTCTAAGAAATAAAAAGTCTATGGCGGCTAACCATAGACGATCCAATCATACCAGTTCTGAACTGAAGTGGATGTTTTTCTGCATTGAGTATGTCCATTCCAATTCACTGGATGTGGACGGAAAGAGAAAGGTTTTTTAAAAAAGGCAGAGACGGTGCAGTTCCGGCCAGGTCCTGAGGTACTAAAAGGCTTGTTGCAGACAGAAGGACAATCACTGGAAATTAATGGCACTTTTTTACAGTTTGACTCCGGCTTTAAATCTGAAAAGATTTGAAGTGTCATACGGGACCAGCCAGTGTTCAGGGGTTAGAAGAGGTCATCATGGAGAAGATGACAAAACAAGAGGGATCCGTGCGTCTGGCACCGGGGGCCCCTCGCTGAGCGGTGAGAATTGACAATGTAACGCTTGACCTAAAAGGAAGGGTTCTTTTTTTTTTTTTATCTTTTTTTGTTTTTGTCGCTTCCTGTGGCTTCTAATCTCCCAGCTGACAGGTGTCCTTGTGCAACAACTTGACATAAACGCACTTATCCGAGAAGATGTCAAAAAAAATCTGATGAAACTGAGTAAAAATAAAAGTGTGCTGCATCTTCAAATCCCAGTTAGGTGAAAAATGAAAGACCTCACGAGGAAGTACATGGAGTTTGTTTGTGGATGTGCTACTCAGCTCAGAGGACATGTCGCTGCCGTCTGTCCTCAGCACAAGACACCTTGAAGTACTGGAGTACTGGTCTCCATCTTCACGGTCACCAGTTGGCTTTGACTGCTTTGATGTCGCTGACCAGGTTTTGAGCAAGGCAGATGCCAAATATCTGAAGAGGAAGCCACACAACAAAATTAAGAGTATTAAGAATGGTGATATTAAAAAAAAAAAAAAATGGGTAATGACTTCTGCTGTGCTGCAGAGAATGTGTTTTGACGGTGGGGTTCTTGCCACAAGGTGGCAGTAACAACACAAAATCAGTGGCACAGGTCTCATCTGGTAAATGTATTCAAGTAAATATAACCCCCATACAAGGTGACCATACCTGTAAAAGTGCAATACCAACAAAGATGCCAGCGACAATGATCAGGTTGTCCTGCAGCCACTTTTCAAACTGTCCCACGCAGCCTTTGGTGTAGATGTGTGTATGTATGTACGTATGATTTTGTCGATCCAGGACCTTTTCAAAGTAAAAACAAAAAGGCACATTATGTGATCCACTCTGACAGGACAGTGACCTGCTGAACTCTGACTTGTGACTAAAAGGGACCACAAAACAAACATGGCAAAAAAAAAAAAAAAGCGTTTGACTCCTGCGTTGCAGAGGAAAGTGTGAGTGATGGTTGAGTCACTCTCTCCGTGAGAACATGTGGGAGTGTTTCTCAGAGGGCACGGTCAGGCCTGAACAAACCAAGAGAGGCACAGTCTGTTTCCTGCTCCAGACAGATACTCCTACAGAAGTGCTGTTGTACACTATGACCGATGATGTGCTCGGTAATTGAAAAATGCCACATAAAAAGTGCAATGTCAGGCCGCGATAGTCTTTGTTGACGCTAAAAACGAGTCAAATCAGGAGACATTTTGTTCACGTGAACCTCCTGATGCTAGCTTTCAACCACCAAAGAATGAATAGTGCTACTCTGCAGCCAATTACCAAGGCAAGGAGCACTAAGTTGTTCAGGTGGTTAACTTTCTTACGAGCTATTTCGCTCTCTGCCCCGGCCGTGCTGTGGGCTTCCTCGTCTTTCTCCATAAACAAGCTGCACATTGCTGATAGCTCTGGCAAAATATTAGTGGCAGGGGCGTAAACATACGCGAGGAAAATGAATTCATACCTACTCTGTGGCCAGCGGTTCTCCGTGCTGCAGTGTGCCTAGCAACAAGCAATCTGTCGGACTGCAGTGCAGTCAGTCGTAACTGCCACACCCACGCTAACACGCACACACACACACACACACACACACGGAGGAGAGCGCACTGGCATAACCCAGCCGATTGCCAATTACAGAGTGGAATAAGGCTGCTCCCTAGGCTATAACGGGAGGCTAATTATACCTGCTAGAGGAACAATCTGTTATTAAGGCAGGAAGCGTGCAGAGGAGCCTGGGTAATTAACCCAGTAAGATTCAAGTTCTGCTGTGATGCTCCACTGATGTTTTTGGACATTTCTTCATTGAATTTTTAACATGCGCTGCATCGAGATGACTAGGCAGATTAGGCATTTAAAGCTCAGCAGAAATTAAAGCTGATTGCCACTTCGCCCTAGACTGCTCCGGTCGGATCAATCAACTTAACATAGTAGCATATTTAAAAAGTAAAGTAAAATACCTCAAATCAAATATAGACTGGAACATCTAGGAATATGCCCTGAGGAGTTCTGATCGCGACCACTTGAGTGGTGATGGGGGGACCCATGTAGCGTCTTCAAGCTATGCCTGGCTGAGCTCCATGGGTGAAGGCCCAGCCTTCTAGGCCTGGCTACAGAAGGGGTCTCCGTTGACCCGCGTCTGAGTGAAAGAAAATGTTTGCTTTCATCGTAGGGGTCTTTTAAGTACACTCGATTCTGCCTCAAATTAGTCAGGATTGATAAGCTGCTTCAAAATGCGATATTGATCAAAATCGGGGCGATTGTATGTGTGACAATACCTACCCCTTTACGTCGAACATCATAACCACACTGTGTGTTGATGACGTCCTCCTGTAAATAAAAGAAATCCAGCTGTCAAATAGCGAAACAAAAACAGCATGTAATGGATATAAAAATGTGCGATAAAAGTGACTGTTGTAATTGTTACATTCGCTATTAATTCGCTTAATCGCGATTGTTTATTCGTGATACAATTCTTTAAGTTTAAGCACTAAACATGCGTATGATGATGAGAGGCGTGGTGTAGCCTTTACAACCTAGCCATGCGGCTAGCGCTAGCGGCGTTTCTCCAAGCATTCTACATCATCCACACCGATTTACTGTTATAATTCCAGTAACGACTTGCAATATCGCTAATAGTGATGCTTGTGTTGACCTGGCGGCAAGTTAATATCAGTGATATTGACTGTCGCAGCATGCGCTTGCGTCAGGCAAACCAACTTTTGCATCGCACAGCACACAATTTACAGTGCATTCAACGACTGCAAAATCTCAGCGCTTGACAAAAATACATGATCTGTGAAGCAAAAAGACAAAATTGCGGGCATGCTGTGCATGCTGTACACTTTGTCTGAATTAGTACGTATTTATACATTATTACCAACTGTGAATGAGAGCATTTTCTGTGAAAAACCAGCCTATTTTGGGGGACAAAAAATTATTTGCAATATTTATTTTTGACCAAAAATCTGCAGATATGCAAATGCTGAACTGTGAATATGCAGGGTTCCATTGTATAGTCACAGGCAGAATAATTAGATTTGCTTGAAAGAGATGGCACAAAGTACATAATTAGCCTGTGTATCCACCTGTTGGTATCACTATAAAATTTTCGCTCAAATATGTGCCTTGGCACGATAAACGTTAGCAAACACTGACTTAAATCATTTGAACTCATCATTGCATTTCTTGGCCATATTACGTTTGACACCGGAGGTCCACTGTATTACATTTATGGCGCATTCATGTGTTTCAACGCCTCACCGCAGGGTCTTTGACACAGCAGGAGAAAGGGACACCACAGCGCTCCCTGCTGGGGTTCTGGTCGGTGCAGTTGAAGTACATGTTCAAGTTCCAGTCGTCGGGCCTGTGAGCGCCGCAACACAACCACTGAGAAGGCAATAACAGGCAGCAGTGTAACTGGCAATTAGCGAACAACCAGCAGACATGGATTCTGTTTGATCTGGTCTTGAAAAGGCTCTGCAAAGGCGGCCTCATTCATCTTGCGTGGGCATGCGCCTGACTGTGGCAAGACAGCGGCCACAGATAGCGAGACAACAAGAGAATCTAATCGGCTTTATGTAGTAACGAAGCCCATTGTTTACACATGGGAACCAATTATCTCAACCGCCCCACTCATATAATTGGATAAACTCAATTATATTAATCGTGACATTTATAGCAGACTTGTCCACTCTGCCCAGAACATCTGCCTGCAAACAAGGCTCGAGGACGGCAGGAATGCAGAACACAATGCTGCAGGCGGCAGAAACTAGACTCACATATTCCTGGGCAAAGTCAATGAGGTTCTGCAAGTCGATGTCATCACGGTAAGCCTTGATATTGTTGTTGATGAAGAAGTTGAGTTGGTCTTTGATCCAATCCTTAAAAACGAAGGCAAGGATTCCCGCGGTGAGCTCCAGGAAGAAGATCAAACCCAGGAAGACCGAGAACTGAAAAAGGTCACATATGCGAGGGTCAGCACACAACACCATACGTGTCACTTCACTGTGATACATTTTTAAGTCACACAATTGGTAATATGGTCTAATTCAAGGCTTAGTCTCAATTTGCTTGGCAAAAACCGCAGTCCCAGACGGGCCATTAAATCATCCCTTTACAGTAGACGTAGAAGGAGACAGGCTAATGATTAATGTAGCAAAACCCTATTAGCTCCTCTCTCTGACGCCTGACTTACTGCTGCTAATGGAAATCGGCTGGAGGTAATAGCTGCTCAAAATCGTAGCTAGCGAGTTTGTCTCTGTCAGCTGTCCATGGAACCAAAATAAATCTCCAGAAATGTAGTTGTCATTGATTTCGGGTCTCCAAACAATTCCGTTTTTTTTTTCACAACAAAAGGAACGGGGGAAAAAGGTTGGCGAGCTCGAATCAACATTTCTTTGATGTTTACATGCGAGACGTCACGTTTCTGCACAGCGCCAACCATCAATTCAGCTCGGGTGAGTCATCGGAACACCTGTGACTGCGACAGCCTCTGCGCTCTGGCCGTGAACTGCTCTTCTAAAGAGGTCTCGGGTGGTTAGAATGATGTGGGGGGGGGGTCTTTGAAGGTCACAAGGCGGCTTACAAATTTTAGCAGGACCGTGTTCTCTCTGAGTGCGCCGATGCAGCCAGCAAAGCCCAGGATGAACATAACCCCTCCGACGACAATGAAGAGCCAAACCGGGTCAAAACCTCCAAGATCTGTGATGGATGACAGATTGGACAGCACACCCTGAGGGAGAAGGAGACAAAAGAGGTAAAAAAAAAAAAAAAAACTGTAAAAATTCTGACTATTTCTGCCAAATGAGACAAGTGCGATGTCAAAGAGAAATAGTTAATACTTATGATCTTATGACACAGCCACGAGACCGACTGGGCTTTCATCTACCTCCAAAAAAAGCTTCACTTTTATTACAAAAACATTGTCAATGTTTGTAGCTTTACGAATCAAACCGTTTTTTTTTTTATTATTTGAACTTGACATATTTCTATCCAGATGACAAAGCTGTGGAACAAGTCACATTTGTAAGAAGCACAGTTCACAGCTTCCTGCCAACATTCACAAACGGCGTACTTCCTCTCTGCACATCCTGTCCACCATGTTTTCCTCTCACTGTCTTAAAGTAAATGTAGTCTTTGCAAGCCTGATAAAATGTCTACTTTTTATGTAAGGATGCCAGGTTATTGTGACTTTTATAAAATAACATCAACATCCAGACCCTGTCCTTTTTTATAGTACATGTGCAATACAATTTGAAATGGTTTGTGGACTGTCACAGCGTATACCAAATTTTTGTGGTCCAGCACTTGACAGTGTACACACTCTGTATGGACGTGTCATAGAAATAATGGGTTTTCCTTATTTCAGTGCTGTCAAACCAGCCATGTGACTGTTGCCGCTGACAAGTCGGCTACTGTAGTCAACCTGATTCTAGACAGGGTGCTAAGAGGCCTAAACCTTGTCAATTTAAGGCATACAATGAGCCCCCAATATCTTATCTTTCTACTGAAAGTGAGTGTTGTCACCCAAAATGTTGAAGTATATACCTTTTTTTCTTTTGTAAAAAGGCTAAAAAAGCATACATATTTTCAGAGAATGCTTTGTGTTGTTAGTAATTAACATCAACATTACTGCTTTTTCCTCTCTTTTTTCACTTTAATGGCTCTTCATCAGGGTTCATCGAAATGTGATCGAAATCGGAGAACTGCACGTCATGCTACGCATGGAGACTTTAAAGTATTTCTCCTTCTTATCAGAATGTTTTGGACATTCATTCATTCATTCATTTTCCGGGTGCTGGAGCCTATCCCAACTGTCTGCACGGGGAGAACATGCAAAATATAAAATAAGTAGCCAAAAAGTTACCACTTCCACACAAAATAAGAGAACTCATTCATTCATTTTCTACCGCTTTTCCTCACGAGGATCGCGGGGTTGCTGGAGCCTATCCCAGCTGTCTTCGGGCGAGAGGCGGGGTACACCCTGGACTGGTCGCCAGCCAATCACAGGGCACATATAGACAAACAACCATTCACACTCACATTCATACCTATGCACAATTTGGAGTCGCCAATTAACCTAGCATGTTTTTGGAATGTGGGAGCATGCACGGGGAGAACATGCAAACTCCAAACAGAGATGGCCGAGGGTGGAATTGAACCCTGGTCTCCTAGCTGTGAGGTCTGCACGCTAACCACTCGACCGCCGTGCCGCCCAGAGACTGAACAATGAAACTGAAATACCACAAACTGTGTACTTGAGAGTTGCACAACATGCATGCATGCTTGCAGGTCTGATGTCTGATCTTCTGTTTGAATAAAAAGCATTACTAATTCTGACTAAAACAAGAAGGTTCTGAATACATACAATACAATGTACTTGCTGGAACACAAGGCACTACACATGTACACATGTACTACACATGTGCAAAAGAAACGACGTCACGTTATATTAGCCCGCATCTAACATCTCTGCTATTGGCACTCCGATACAAGCAGTCGATTCTAGACGGATATCCAGCAGCGACCGGATAGAGCTCACGTGTGTCAAACATGGAGTAGGATTCACTTCGGCCGTGTGCATTTTTCGAAAGAAGTTCCTGCTGAGTGCAACACTTTCCCATGGTGGAACAGCACCAGGGAAGATTAACGCGACCAAACTCATTGCGCATTTGAAGCAGCATCATTAGCTATAATGGAAAAGACGACCGGCCTCTGTCTGTGGTGAGTAAAGTCGGGTTTAAACGCCTCATTGAGTACCTCCTACCTCCTTTTATTATGCCCAGTCACCACTATATTGTGGATAGAACTATACCCCAGATGCTTAAAGGGGGATAGGAAGTGAAAAGGTTGTATCGGGACACACCTAGTGAGCATGGAGAAATAACAAATGCAAACCGGATGGTTAAATGAAGCAGGGATGAAAATAATTATTTTAGTCCCCGAGACCCAACTAACCATTATGCCAATCCGGTACCTGCTATTCATCATTCAGGCTAATCCATTTAAATTATTCACGTTGTTCCACAAAGGACGCAGGTGCAGACCAATTTGCACAGAGTTCATGACCACGCGATACTAATCAGAACGTGCTACCACACAAATGCACTATTCTGGGGACCGGGCGGAATCATTTCCAGATAATTAATGAACAAATTTACTGTTAACAAGGACTGGGAAGAAGTTTTAAATGTTTTCACTGGTCCATTGATAACGAGAGGTTAATGACAAGAAGCGCTTTGATGATGGAATACGGTTACAAATGCACACATAGTTGTAACACACGGAAAAACGACTCACTTAAGGTACGTTTACACGGCAATGACCCGGTAAAAACAGAGGCACAACAACTCCTTAGGTTTTTTAATACTTTTGTTGCAGTACACTGCTGATGAAAACTTCAAGACCAGTTGAAATATTGCAAGAATTTACACTTTAACCAGCTGTCGTTTGACGCCCCTGCACAAACTGAAGCGCCGTTGAAAAAAGCACCGCAGGTCATCAATATCAGGTGTGATTTCCTTGTCATGCCAGTGATTTTGGAAGATTACGTTCTTTTCTCATCAGTGAATAATAATAAAACTTCGTTCTACCTTTCACTGTGCGTTGAAGGAGACAAGGCCTTCCTTATGCAGCTGAACAATTTATTGCCTTTGCCATCAAGAGATCACAACAGTGTGAACTGCGTGTGAAGTACATTACCTGACAGGAAATTATGTTGAATCCACATTTTTGCCAAGATTTGGGCTTTTAAAGGCTGTGGTCTTAAACGTATGATGAGCCGACTTCACTTTAATGGTTGAATAAATTGCTTACTCAAAACATTTTTGTCTCACTCCCGTTTCTTCGTTCTGCATTTTGAAGCTCTACTTAGAACCTCGTTAAGATCCAACAGTGCAAAATGAAAATACTTGTAAATTGTAATCAAAAGTGCATATGCAGTGAGAAAATGAAACGGTTGGTAATGTGAACAGAACAGTTCATACTCCGCATCCAACTTAATCATCCAAATCTGACTTTTTCTGGTAATAAAAAAAAAATATATATAGTGTATATATATTGGAAGAATCCAAGCTATGCTATT
Organism: Doryrhamphus excisus; assembly: GCF_030265055.1. NCBI lineage: Eukaryota > Metazoa > Chordata > Actinopteri > Syngnathiformes > Syngnathidae > Doryrhamphus > Doryrhamphus excisus. The sequence goes on along the minus strand of NC_080488.1, from coordinate 9,625,709 downwards.
GAGCACTGTATGTTTGTGTGCATGTGTTGACACTTACCTTCTCCGCCCATGCCCACAGGCCTATGGCAAGGAATGCTGCTCCCATTAACTGTAAAACACAAAGAAGCGAGGCCTGTGTGAGATAGAGCACCCAACAATGCAACACTAACACGTATGCTTACAATTCCCTATCAACATACATAACACTTATTAAGCAATTCCATACATACACAATAGTCTATGCAAAAGACGGCACATCATGATGTGGACCTGAATCTCATATAGCAAAACCTTCTCAACCTGTAAAACAGGTTTCCCGAGTCTTTAATAGTGAACTGAATTCTGACAGGATGTCCTGTGGACAGACTTAATCATTGCATTTGCAGGTTGAATTCATTGCTCCGGGCAACTTAAAAGGTTGGGGATGTGATATCCTGAGGATTTGGGAAAATGTTCCCAGCATTAATTTCCTGTCCCTGTTAGGGATGTATGCAGGGGAAAAAAAAGAAAGAAATGTATGACTCTTTCTGGTCAAACCCTGCGAAACTCCAAGCTTTTGAAGAAAAAAAAGAGATAACAATCAACATCTGACAATGAAAATGATCGATATCTGGAATTGTGCTGTGTTATTGCTGCTACAAAGTGGAAGTGGTACTTCACTTTTTCTTTTGAAGATGAACAAACACTGAAGACAAAAGTCTACCATCCTTACTTCCAAACACCATAGCTAATTAATACAATGCAAACAAATGTACAGTCGTTCCATTCTACATGATGGTTCGAAAATTGCCCCCTCACTCGATCGCATTTTTGCAAAAATTATTTAATGACAAGTATATGATTGCTGTTTTCTTTGTTGACTATGGTCTATTAATTCAATTTAATTTAATTACCTTCCATTCCATCAGCTATGGATGCAGAGTCTGTCATGACACAGTGAAAACAGGTTCTCCTCCCATTCTGTGTGGAAGTGGTAAGGTTTTTGGCCGTTATTTTTGCTCCCAACTACAAAAAATATTAAATTTATTGATATTGAATCCTAGTTTGTGGAAATTCACTTATCGCATAGCGCTGGGCCTGAGACCAATTAAGCGCAATAAACAAGGCACGACTGTATATAATTTGTCAGAACCCAGTCTGATGTACGAGTATAAGGTGTTGGAACTACACTGCAGTGATGTGATCAGGTCAGAGTAAAAGTGTCAGATTGTGTGACTCTGTAGCGACAAAAAAACAATAATTTCATAATTTATATTTTGCAGCATTCCACTTGGCTGTGACCCTATTGAGGCCGAGCAGTATAGAAAATTACAAAAAAATAAAATTTTAAATACACGAGTTATCCCCGTTATGGCATTTTTAACAGTCCTATTATTAGTTCTTTTTATTTTTAGAATGAACCACAGCACAATAAAAAATTAACCCCCTGGTTTACAGCATTTGTAAGGAAAGTGCAAGTGCAGACGTAACGTGTGGGAATGAAGTACCAAAGGCTTCATACCGAAAATATCCTGTTGCACCGCTCGTCTGTATGAATCACATCTCATGTCCTGCAGCTGCTGGAGTGCGTCTACCTGTAGCTGCTGGAGTGTGTCTATCTTTAGTTGAGGTTAAATACCGTTAATAGAATGTTGATTAAGTGTCTTTTGGAAATGTGCATGGGTCTAATGAAAACTTTCTGCAAAATGTCAGGGTTAAAAGCGAACTGATGAATGACATATATAAAACTAATGGACAGTCACCAATATTTTCCAACCAGCAGCCCACAGCAATCATGTTTGCGTGCAAGTATGAGTTGAATGTCATAGTTAGACAATACTACCAATTATTAGCGCTGCTGTATCTCAGACTGTTAGCCAAGGTTGATATATTCTTGTGACTGACTGGATGTATTACTGTTTTTTTAATTATTAACACAGAGCCAAATGATGTATTTGCTACAAGGTCAGTAATATTATGACAAGTCGCTGCTAAATTGTATACATTAATTCCTTTTGAACAGCTTGAGGCACCCTGAAGGCAAGCATGAATTGAGTTGGTCTTATTTCTGCATCTTGCTATTCATAATTATTCAGAAAATGTGTTCAACACAGAGTTTAACAGAGTAAATATAGGCGGTCCTCGTGTTATGACTTTGCGTGTCATAAACTTTCATGGTTGCGTTGGCACTACAATAAATTACTAATACTGTGCAAGAAAAAGAGAACTAGGATACATATGTAGGCGGAAGAAAATGTGGGCTGAGTGATACGTAGTTGCTACACTGAGGAAGGTCGTTTTAGTTCACTTTTGCTCAAATGCAGTGACCATCATCAAGGATGAGAATGGTACCGTTAAACATGTTAAATAATCGAGTCCTGTGATATGGATAGTGATAACTAGGCAGTGTAGTGGTCTCATTATTGAGACTTTTTATGACTTTGTTTAATATGCCCTTCAGTGTTCTGTGTACATTGTGAGTGATTAAGATGTTAATTTCAATATAAGAGAACTCGTTCCTAGTCCAAGGACCTCCTGTACGCGTTCAACCAAACATCAGCAACTGCAGACATTTCCTGTAGTTACCTAAGCCTCACCGCAAGCTGCAACGTATAATATTTTGTTATTACAGAAGTCTTTTCAAACTTCCCTTGTACACCTGACAACCTGCCGTGTTTGCCTTCAGTCTTTTCTTTTTTCGAGACCACAAAAAACAAACATTCCCTCAGGTAAACAATTGGTTCTTGATTGAAGTGAACTTCGTCTGTATGTCTACATTCAAAGGGAACTGAAGTACCTTGTTGTAAAATGCTTAAAGAGCTTGACTTCTTCTTGAAATCCCAACACACACACACACACACACACACACACACACACACACCCCTTGTAATGTGACGGCAATCAAAACAATGGTAAAAAAAAAAACAATACTAATATGCAGCTGCCAAGCAAATTGTTTTGATTTACAAAACCAGTGTTTATATATTTCCCAAGACAATTATAATCATAAAGGATTACATTTTCAACAGAATCGTCATACACATGCGGTAATACTCGAGGATTTATTGGTCTTACAAGTTTAGAATCCACTATCCAATCACCTTTCAATCAACAAAGTGCTTTTATGAGTTATTGTAAAATCCTCATAATGCAGGTTCAGTGGCTTTGCTGGTAACTCATTCATTAATTTTCTATGCCACTTGCCCTCACTCGGGAGCCAATCCCAGCTGACTCTGGGCGAGAGGCGTGGTACACCGTGGAGCGAATGATTTCTTGGTTCAAATGTGCAATAAGTTTGGTCCTATGAAACTTTCTTGATTGGGTGCCAACACAAGAAACCCGTGCATGGCATGTTTAAGGACATGAGCTCACACATTGTTGTTGTGTTCAAGTGGGCTCTATGCTGCTTCTGCTGAATGGATGTTCTGGGGCGGAGTCTGCAATCGACGGCTTGAATCGGAGTGCCAATATAACCCGATACTCCTTATTTGGTAATATTAGCCCGATATCAATTTCGGATCGGATAGCCCTAGCTCTAATGGTAAGTCAAATGGATTCAGATGTGCAACCGAACCTCTATGTGAATTATATGATGATAACACTAAAAGTAGATGCCGTCCTTGTTTAGCCAGCCAATACTCTTAACTACCACTAACTACAGCATCAACCTAGACACACAACACACATAGGGCCGCCTTTCCATTGACCCATCCTGACAACACTAATGTGGCTTGCTGTGCGGAACCTTTCATCTGTGATGACGGGACAACAGCAACTGATGACACGGTCAATAAAACGTGGCGATCGCCTCCTCAGAATGTATTTATTAGAGCTGAAACTGCCAAATCAATGTGTCACTCTGACTGATGAATTACTATGAAAAGTGTTTAAGTGGCACTTAGCCAAAACTATCACTACATAGTCAAGTCTCAGGCTATAATCACAAAGAGCCGCAGCTAGTTCAGAGTTGTTCTCTGTCTAATTTTCAAAATTATTTTCAATATTACGACCGCTATTCACCATTTATTTTAGAATTTTGTGTTTGTCAAAAACTTTTTCTCACTCTGTCATATGTGGAATTGTGAATTGCAATATGTGATGTATACCAAATATATATATTTATATTTATCACATGGCCTGATACCAGACAAACCATGTGATGATCTTATTATCACATACTATTTAATCATGAGCTTATTATCACGTACTATTTAATCAAAAGACCGTTTTGTTTCCAGAAAATGTTCAGTTTATTACATGTAGTATTATATCTAAACAGTGTAAACACAATAATAACACAATAAACACAATAAAAACACAAAAAATATTTCAGCAATAATATTTTATCAACAGTCTTATCTTATCAATGTCTGACAATTAAAGTTCCATTAATCAAGTTTGGGTTTTTTGGTGACTGGAGAAGCACTGGGAATATTTATAGTTACAGTGACAAAACAAACGCTGTGTGTTCACGCTCGTGCGCTGTTCTCTGATTGGTTGTTTCACGGGCACGATACCAGAGCAGCGTGCTCTGAGTGGACAGCTACGGGGGCTGATATTGGACATGGTTAAACTCTATATTTTATCAGTATCACTGCCCTGGGCTTTGACACAGTATCATTTCGGCCTTTTCCCGTATCATTCATGGGCGGTTTCTAGGGTACAGGGCCAATTAATACTGTAGTATGTGATAAATATGTATATCGTAATATGAGTTTTGGTCCATATCGCCCAGCCCTGGCACAGATGACAAATCTCAGCAAAAGTCACCTTTGGTTGAGTAAACAGAATTGGGGAATCCAGCGACCTTTAGACAGTACAGCGTTTCAGTATAATCCACACAAATCTGCATGTTTCCAACCTTCTTGTAGACAAATTGTCTTTCTAAAACAAGTAATACTTATTAGAGGAACACAAAATTCTAATCAAAACCCACTCCAATACTCACTGCAGAAAATGGCTTCAGCAAAAGAATCCCATTAAGGCCTCAAATACATCCATTCACACATCACACAATAAGCATTTTGGTGCCAAATAGGAGTGTACAGCGAGAGTTATAGCTGGCTAATAACACACAGCCTCCATCCAAGCAACTCAGCAACCTGGTTAGAGCTTAACAAGCTCTTAATTACAGCACGCAGAGCTTCCAAACATTTCAGTAGCTCAGGCAGAAAATGTGATTAATTATGTGGATGTGAGAAATGTGTCTATTCCGAGGGACGACAGAACACGTTTTGTTCCTAGGCGAGAATGCCTGGCTGTCAGAACCAAGCATGCACAGGCACTGGAAGAATCCAAGTAGAAAGGATTTTTATTTGTCTGTTTCTCTCACAATATACGTGCTACGCTTTGGCATTTGGTTTCATTTTAGGCAGTATTTTTTAAGGCTGACAAGACAATACAAATCAAGACAAATGGGTTGATTTGAAGAGAATGAAGCGCATCTCTCGCCATTCAGCAAAGCACGGGCATGTCCGACAAGTCCAGTCGCACAGCACCTACACAAGAGAGCATCTTCTGCTGTTTCTTAACGAAAAAAAAAAAAACTAAGCAAGTCAAGACTTGCTGAATGAACCGAGAGAACGCAGAAACACAACCTTTAGCTCGGCCAGAGTGTCAAAACAAGAAGGCAACAGGAGTCAGGCACAACACATTAGCTCTATGACTCAATGCTTCCCACTTCGTTACTCAGCTCAATTGAATTAAAGCAGACTTTTTTTTTTTTTTTTTAAAGGAGATGATAGCGTGAAGTTCATACAGTCCATACAAGTATGGAGGACACTTAGAAGGGCAGTGCTTATTTACAAGAAGGGAGTGAAGAAAGGATGGGGAAAGAAAGTCATTTGCATGTGGACCATATGTGTCTGAGGAGCCTGACACAAGCAGAATATATGTGAGAAGACGACCGAGCACTGCTCTACCCCCCCCCACCCCTCTGTCATTGTTCTCAGCATCACTCTTTGTGCATTTATGGGTGTGGAAGTGCGAGAAACAATGCCGTCCCACAGAGGCCAGGCTCTGTATTGGTGGTGCGAGTAAAAGGGGTGCGTGAAAGGAAGAGGGCCAGGCTGTAGCCAGGCATGTGTGTGTGTGTGTGGGAAGACCCCGTGGGTCATGCAGACACGCCATCCCTTCACCCACAGACATTGTACTACCGCGCCAGTCGCACTGGGGCCCATGTAGACGGTTGAAGGGGTGGGGGCAAAGAGGGTGAACAGAAGAACTTTGGTTGTAAATGGGACATGGACAGAGGAGTGCATAAAGCAGATGGAACTTGTGCCATGTCCAACGGTGCCAACTAGGGATAGGCGGATTCGATCTTCAGGATCGGGATCACCGGCTGATCCGCTGTATTGTTTAAGAGCGTACAATATCGGCTTCGGCCAAGAGATCGCACAAATCAAACGTCCAAAGTGAAGTTAGCTTAGCTCCGTAGGTACAGTGGTAGTTACCCCTCACTGCATCCGAACTGCTGTGTCATGATGCAGGAAGCTAGTATGGGACGTGCCACTCTAACCGCCCGTCAATATATTACTATGGCAAACAATATTAAAAACAACATTATATGTAATAAATACGTAATTTCATCAAAGCTTTGGTTGCATTATTGTTAATGCTTTGAAAAGCTATTTTCATGACTATATTCAATTCCACAAAATCATACTTCATTCATGTTACAAAGCTTAGTATTACCGTTGGGGGGAAAAAAAGGATCGGTATCCAATCGGCAGTCCGATCGGAAGTCCAAAAAATGTGGCATCTCCTTCAGATGCTACCTCAGCTATTTTAGAAGCTCCTGGTTACATTACGGTAATAACAACCAGCCATTTATTATTTATGAATAGCTCAAGATAAGCCTGGAAGTAGGGTTTGATTCATACAAAAGTTGAAGTTATGGCAATAATGCCAAAAATAATTATTGTTATTATTTTTGTCCTTTAAAATGAGACAGGAACAGCAGCGTGCAGCAAAGTATATGAACTTCTTTATTGGCGTTACTTCAACAACCGAACCCTCAATTCTCGTCCGCGTGCACACTCTTCCGGCTTCCTCACTGCGCAAAGCTTCATGGGTAATATAGTACCGTAACCAACACAATTGACATCAACAAAAATAGGATAGGTAAACAAACTACGTATTCTACCAAAAGAAACCACGTATACATTATAAATAAAATTCCTTTAAGACCTTTATACACCATTTCAGTGAGTGTTGGTGCGGTTTGTCAACAACAATGCCGCTAACGTTATGCTAACGTTGCAAAATTAGGCTGTTTAAGTTAAACAATGAAATAAATGGAAAACATACATTGACAAGTGATGATAAATGTCTCAAATACTCCGATTACTTACCCAGAATATAATATTGAATCCGAACAGGAAGTATTTCACGCAGCAGCTGACTTCGGCTCCTTTAAATTGCTTGTGTTTTCTACTCATTCTTCCCAAGACTGTGGCAAACAATCATACTAAGTAACTACTACTCTCGCTTCTGAACAATCTCCACAGAAGATTCGATTTTTAAACACATGAAGCAAGAGTTACCTGGCTCCACAAGACAACAAAAATACGCTTCCTGCTCGGAGAGAGCTGTGAGCGACGAACATAATTAGCCTTCCTCGTTAGCCTGCTAAGCTAGCCAGCGCCGAACTTCCTCCATTAGTATTATTAACTATAAACAAAAAAAGGCGTGTCACTGAGTCTTAATTCTCATTCTTATTTCTCATTACCCTCGTTTTCGAGAGTATTGGCTAATTTACTAATAGTTTTCCTGGGCTCGTCTCCACCGTCTGCCGAACGGGACAACACCCATACGTCATCACTTGTCGTCGGGGCAGTTAGTAAACTAGTAGTGGGCGGGTCGATCCAAATATCGATAATATCGATACCGATATTGATATCAGTATCGATACCAATATGAAAAGATCGATACTTGGCCTTCAATGGTTTACGGTGTGTCTCTGCTGTCTGTCACAGCACAGATAATGCTCCCTTTGCTCCCCAATGGTTTACATGTTTTAATGTAATGTAATACAGTGTATGCAATAATACACTTTGTTGTATATAGTTATGTTGTATATAGTTTTTGTTTATCTTTTCTATTGTATTCTGCAACTCTGCAGTTGTATTCAATAGAGGGAAATTGGGGCCTAATATATAATAATAAAATAATAACAATAATATATAATAACAAACCTAGTGAGCCAATAACTCCCACTTTCCAAATATGGAAATGTTTGCCATTTGAACTTCTGTCTGAAGTCCTACAGATGGCAGTCTAGGAACCTGAGATGAATGAGAATTTGGACCTCGGATGCTGGCTGACATTTTGGCCAAACACTTTTCAAAGTATGTAAACAAATTTCAAATGGCCACCATTCCTAGTGGGGAACTCACCTAATGACACAACACATATCATAAAGCATAAAGCGCTTCATAATTTATATTAGCACTAGAAGCACCAATTCAAGTACTATACTTGAAGTCTGTAGGAGGACACAAAAATAACAAATGTAAATCCATTTGGGCCTTCAACCCAAACTGATTATAATCTGTCATTAGATTAAGTAAATTGAGAAAATGTCACAACGCTCATTTACGGTCATCACTTTGTTATTCATTGATTTCCTGACATGATGCAATTGTGGGAAATTAGTTGTGTAAAAATGCAGTTGCACAATCACAAAGTCCAACTTGCAATAGTCTCCTCCACTCGGTTCTAAAAGGTGTCTAAAGTGATGGGTTTAATCCTGCTTGAAGGTCAACACCAAGCAGGTGTCCTTGCCTCTCAAAAGACGCCCCGGGGTCTGGGATATGCTGGGTGGTGGATGGATGGGTGGAGATGGTGTAAAGAATGTGTGTCATTCTCTGAACTGATTGTGAAATAAAAGTGAGCAAACTACTTGGCAACCACCGGCAGAAGCGCCGTTGAATCAGCTAGTTTGTGGTCTAAAGAACATAACATCAGTTTTCTCGTGTTTAATTGGTTCTGGACCTGATCACAATCACTGAATTTCTGCCAACAAGTATTCCTTATTTAAATTGAATATTTTTGTAGTTAGAGCACAAAAAACTATTTAAGGACTAAGTATAGGTTTTAACATGATTAGAGACCTTGAGACAAAAAATAACACCCCTATTGTTAGGTCCAAGAGTTTTGGACCCTAAGATGCGTTGACAAAAATAGTTTATTAAACAAAAAGTGTCCAACACGTGGAAAAGGGCAAAACTGAAAAACGGATTCCAGGGTGACAGGCTACCTTTGACCCATGGTGGCCCCACTGGAGTACTTCTGACCTTAACTCAGGGGGGCACGATGGTCTCAATAGTCTCCCTTTTGGGCACCATCTGTGGCCTCGGTTACCGTCTTCTCTTACCTCCCACTGGAGCGCTGAGGACCCGGGCTACAGGTTTCATGGTCTCAGGGGTGCTTCCCGTCTGCGCTGGGCAGAAGACTCTTGTGGACACCTTGAACATTACCTCGTATCGTAGACATCATAATAGAAAATGTGACAAAACGTACGACAAAACATCCTCACGAGGGTCGTGGGGGTGCTTTCCCGTGGGGGAAACACAAAATAAGTAGCCAAAAAGTTACCACTTCCACACAAAATAAGAGGAGAACTCATTCATTCATTCATTTTCTACCGCTTATCCTCACAAGGGTCACGAGGGGTGCTGGAGCCTATCCCAGCTGTCTTCTGACGAGAGGTGGGGTACACCCTGGACTGGTGGCCAGCCAATCACAGGGCACATATAGACAAACAACCATTCACACTCACATTCATACCTATGGATAATTTGGAGTCGCTAATTAACCTAGCATGTTTTTGGAATGTGGGAGGAAACCGGAGTACCCGGAGAAAACCCACGCATGCACGGGGAGAACATGCAAACTCCACACAGAGATGGCCGAGGGTGGGGAAAGACAAAATAAGTAGCCAAAAAGTTACCACTTCCACACAAAATAAGAGGAGAACTCATTCATTCATTCATTTTCTACCACTTATCCTCACAAGGGTCACGGGGGTGCTGGAGCCTATCCCAGTTGTCTTTGGGCGAGAGGCGGGGTACACCCTGGACTGGTTGCCAGCCAATCACAGAGCACATATAGACAAACAACCATTCACACTCACATTCATACCTATGGATAATTTGGAGTCGCTAATTAACCTAGCATGTTTTTAGAATGTGGGAGAAAACCGGAGTACCCGGCGAAAACCCACGCATGCACGGGGAGAACATGCAAACTCCACACAGAGATGACCGAGGGTGGGGAAAGACAAAATAAGTAGCCAAAAAGTTACCACTTCCACACAAAATAAGAGAACTCATTCATTCATTTTCTACCGCTTATCCTCACGAGGGTCACAGGGGATGCTGGAACCTATCCCAGCTGTCTTCAGGCGAGAGGCGGGGTACACCCTGGACTGGTGGCCAGCCAATCACAGGGCACATATAGACAAACAACCATTCACACTCACATTCATACCTATGGACAATTTGGAGTCGCTAATTAACCTAGCATGTTTTTGGAATGTGGGAGGAAACCGGAGTACATGCAAACTCCACACAGAGATGGCCGAGGGCGGGATTGAACTCGGGTCTCCTAGCTGTGAGGTCTGCGCGCTAACCACTCGACCACCGTGCAGCCCTCCTGAATGTCTTATATTTGTATTTTAGTTCATGTCATAATTTATATGCTCAACAATACTTCATTTTGAATGTACTCAAATGCCTATTCCTTATGAATACTCGTCTTACGTAGACATGTATTCATAAAAATGGGGCAGTCAAAGCATTTCAAAATCAGGGAAATTATATGAAACATTTTTATGGCAAAAAAAAAAGGAACAGTGTTTAATGAAATGGGTGTATCGATCACACATCACATCCCGTTTCAACTCCCAGTACTGTGTTTCTGTAAAGATTCCATTCATTTCAACAAAGGCATTATATAAAGAAACACATACACGTTATGTCCAATTCATTATTGCACCAAGTCTTACAATTTTCCATGAATTAGAATAACGATCCGCGATTAACTCTTCAGCCGTGTTTGACAGTGTGATTAACAATCGGCGTACAATGAAAATGAATAGTCTCCAGTATGGAATGAACAGTAAAATACAGTAAACCTCGGATATATCGGACTCGGATATATCGGAAATTCGCTCACAACGGACAGATAAAAAAGAACCAATTTTTCTGTAATGCATTTCCAATAAAAATTCATTGCATATATCGGATTTTTTATAACGGATTTCGCCTATTTCGGACAAAATCTCCAGTCCCGTTCCAATGCATTTCCATTAAATTTCCCTCGCATATATCGGATGGCCGCATCGTGGCGCTCCGATTCGCCGAATCGTGACAGGACGCTATACGACGTCATTTGCAGCGTTTGCAGCGTTGCCTGCGCGTCCAGGTACATTGGAAACATAGTCAAGGAAGTGCCTCCACCCAGAGATGGCCGAGGGTGGGGAAAGACAAAATAAGTAGCCAAAAAGTTACCACTTCCACACAAAATAAGAGGAGAACTCATTCATTCATTCATTTTCTACCGCTTATCCTCATGAGGGTCACGGGGGGTGCTGGAGCCTATCCCAGCTGTCTTTGGGCGAGAGGCGGGGTACACCCTGGACTGGTTGCCAGCCAATCACAGGGCACATATAAACAAACAACCATTCACACTCACATTCATACCTATGGATAATTTGGAGTCGCTAATTAAGCGTTTGCAGCGTTGCCTGCGCGTCCAGGTACATTGGAAACAAAAGTGCCTTTTTATAACGGATAAAATCCGATTTACGCATATACCGGATATAAATCCGATATATGCGTAAAACGGACATTTTCCGGTATACGCATATAACAGATTTCGCTTATATCGGACAAAACCAGTGGGAACAATTGAATCCGATATATCCGAGGTTTACTGTAATAATATTTCAATCAAGGTACTGCATAGTTTCATGGTCTGATTTCCATATTCACTATTTGTTGTAAAAGTCTTTGCATTTTAACTCTTGTCAGACCAGTAAACAATAACAATAACATTCAAAACTATCAATGCTAATGAGCTAGCATAGCCTTGGTATGCATGTTGTGAGGCTGTAAAGTGTTACATTTAAAGTGAATATAAAAAACGATAATCTTTGGTTATTTGGAGTGTTGCTCTTTGGGTTCACCAGAAGCGTACAAGCTCCAACAACTGCATGTAAAAAGCTTGTTCTTGTCATTGTTAGAGCACGTTTTCATGGTCCAAACGTGAAGTTCATGGAAGCAAATGTGAGGACCTCACAGGTCGGTGGAGATGGTGCTTTTCTTCACCCTTAAACTTCCGCCCCAGCCGCGAGGGCAAGTGTTGTAAGAATGCATGCCAGGTGACCTCAGGCCCGAGTCTTCAGACTCGATGGAGGCATCAGAATCCGTGAGGGAACGTGTGTTGTAGAGCCTCACAGGAGAGCAAATCCCCTGCGTCGGTGTTGGTGGAGGACTGGTGAAGGTCGGCGACTGGGCCCCCAGTGGCCGAGAGTGAAAGGGGTTGATGGGAGCTTTGCAATCGTAGCCGTGGTGGGTAAATCCCACAGGTGAGATGGGTAGACTGTGAGAACTCAGCGCACCTGGAGACGGGCTGTTTTTACGTTTGGCTGCGTTGATGATATTCTTTGCTAGCATTCGATGGTTGGCTTTAGAGTCTAGATTATTATTGACTGGAGACATACAGCGACTGTCCTTGGATATTGAAGATACGGATAGACGCTGACCGGAATGAAAGGACAAACTACCGTGAGAAAGTGCAGGCGACTGGGAACGTGAGCCCCAAGGTGGAGAAACCGGAGAAGTGGTTGTGAGTGGTTTGGAAGATCTAGAAGAGGACCCAATGGAAGGTTGTATTACCATCGGTGACTGACTCCTTGGACTCCATGGAGGAGAGCGCTGAGATGAAGTTGCAGATGTTTGAAAAGGTCTGGAAGAAGAAAGTGAGGAGAGGGTGGCGGAATGGGTACTCGTGCTCGCCATCGGGGAATGGCATCTCGATCCCCAAGGTGGACAAAGCGCGGAGGTGTTTGGAGATGTTTTTGAAGAAACGTGCGGTGCATCTGAAGATTGCAGGTTGACTACCGGGGACTGGGATCTTGAACCCCATGGAATCGAACGGGAAGAATTTGATCTTTGGGGTTTGTAATCATGAACAGAGGAATTGATTGAGCCAACCATTGGGGAGTGGCACCTTGAACCCCAAGGCGGGGAACATGGAGACGTGGGCGTCTGGGGCGGCTTGGAAACTGATGAAACGGTGGAAAGCGGAATATTTTGGCTACTCATCGGAGATTGGCATCGACTACCGGGAAACCAAACAGGGGAAGTGACTGATCGGATGGGATTGGTTGAGGAGGGGCGGTTGTTCTGAAGGTTGGGCGGCCATGTTGGACTGTCTGCGCTGATGGACTTCTTGGTGACGCCGGGGTTTTCAACCGTGTAGGCCTCCTTTGGTTTCTGTTGGACCACAAAAAAAACATCTTTTACTACACATGTACACAAATACTACCATTCCTAACACTAATAACATAGAGAGTACTACACGGCCAAATGTATTAATTTACTGTACATATGTAATATTTGTTATTTATTAGAAGCCTAGTATTACTACATGTGTTTTTGCAATAACCTGTGTCGACCTACCCTGTACTTGCCACTCGGGTTACAGTTATGTAAAAACCGATGACCTTTGCGGGAACACGAGGTTACGTTCCCGAAGCTCCCGATAAACACAACAATTAATCTTCAAGAAGACAGCTGAAACTATCCAATTAAAGCTTGTAAGACTAAATTTGGGGGCGGCACGGTGGTCTAGGGGTTAGCGCACAGACCTCACAGCTAGGAGACCAGGGTTCAATTCCACCCTCGGGCATCTCTGTGTGGAGTTTGCATGTACTCCCCGTGCATGCGTGGGTTTTCTCCGGGTACTCCGGTTTCCTCCCACATTCCAAAAACATGCTAGGTTAATTGGCCACTCCAAATTGTCCATAGGTATGAATGTGAGTGTGAATGGTTGTTTGTCTATGTGTGCCCTGTGATTGGCTGGTGACCAGTCTAGGGTGTACCCCGCCTTACACCCGAAGACAGCTGGGATAGGCTCCAGCACCCCCGCGACCCTCGTGAGGAAAAGCGGTAGAAATGAAGACTAAATTTGGAAGGTGAATCGAGTCCACGATGACCCGTAAGACCTCGGGTCAAATACGTACTTTGTACCCCTGATGGGCAACAGAAACTGAATACAGTTATGCGAAGGATTATCAGAACCGTATTATTTATTAGTGTAATCAAGTGTCTGCGGTGTCAGCAAGAAAAGCCAAAGAAAGTGACACACGCATTAAAAGTGAAATAAATGCTTGAGTGAAAATATGAAATTAGAAAAAGGAGAACAAGGTCACAGACGAGTGAGCGCATGAAGTTTTAATCAGAGAAGAAAAGAATTCAGCTAAAAACACACAAAAAAACACAATTAGACCAGACAGTGAATGAAGGTTTATGAAGTGAAACAGACATGCAAACCCCGGATACTGAATCAACAACGACTGATCGTTTCCTGTGAACAAACACTTCTGGAATCGCTGCTTGAAGTCATGAAAACAATTTTCGATGGAGATCCCAGAAGCAAATTAGTATGCAGTCTGCAGATGGGAGACATCAAAGAATCCAAGTATGCAGCAACATTTGGAGTACAAAAAAAAAAAAATGGTGGTGAGAGCAGAGCACATCACCCTGAAGATATAGAGACATAAAAGGAGCTCTCTGGCTGCATTTTGGTGTCAGCGAGAAGCATTAAATTGCAAATCATAGCTCATAAAGCAGATGCCACATCTGTCAAAGGGTTTTGTAACAGCAGCACCCTGTTGTCCAAATCACTAAAAGACACAGTGGAAAAAAAAGGGGAGCGTCCTTATTCATTTTATTTACATACTCAACATGAAAGCATTTAAGCTCCTTGCAGCATCTGATTTTTTTTGTATTTTAACTAAAAAAATGCTTAACGCGGAAAAGTTGATAGAATATTTGTATTTAAAGAGCTCAAAGAAAGTAGACAGGAAGGTGAGGAAGCAAAAGGAACATGCAAGTATAAGGAAAATGCTGTAAATCAGGGGTCTCAAACATGCGGCCCGCGGGCCAAATGTGGCCCGCAGGACACTACTTTGAGGCCCCCGCCTTGATATGAAAGTTTAATGTTCGTTTGATATGGATGCTGTATGGTATCATGTACCCAGACAAAAATGATTACGTTTGATTAATGTTCATGTTAAAGGTTAAATAACTGTTAATAGTTATCCTCACTAACCCGTGTGGAAGTGGTAAGTTTTTGATATGGATGCTGTATGGTATCATGTACCCAGAAAAAAAATATTATGTTTGATTAATGTTCATGTTAAAGGTTACATAACTGTTAATAGTTATCCTCCCTATCCGTGTGGAAGTGGTAAGTTTTTGATATGGATGCTGTATGGTATCATGTACCCAGAAAAAAATTATTCCGTTTGATTAATGTTCATGTTAAAGGTTAAATAACTGTTAATAGTTATCCTCCCTATCCGTGTGGAAGTGGTAAGTTTTTGATATGGATGCTGTATGGTATCATGTACCCAGAAAAAAAATATTACGTTTGATTAATGTTCATGTTAAAGGTTAAATAACTGTTAATAGTTATCCTCCCTATCCGTGTGGAAGTGGTAAGTTTTTGGCTATTTAAGTTTAAAGGAAATAACTTGGAGGCTACCGTTTAGGTCGCTAGATCTCTAGTTTGCGAGTTAGCATGTGTCTCAAGACGCTGCAGTTGCGCAATATGTTGTAAATAAAAAGAGTATAAATGTGACTATAGTCGTGTTTTGTCATGTCTACAGGGCTCTAATAATGCTTTGTTCATTTTAATCTGAAAAAAATAATTTGTCTACCCACCAACTATATGTGGTTTCTTAAGTTTTTATTATTTGTTGTTTTATTATTATTATTATTATATTTATTTATTACTAATTTATTGATTTTTTATTCTTGATTTGTTTATTTATTCATATTTATTTATATTTATAGTTTATTTATTATATTTTTCTGTTTTTAATAAATGTGTTTTTTTTGGAAAACCTGATGCGGCCCAGCCTTGCCCAGACCCTAGCTCCAGTGGCCCCCCAGGTAAATTGAGTTTGAGACCCCTGCTGTAAATTCTAAATGAGATGACGTCTTAAAAAAGAAATGGCCTCCACACCTGCGGTTCAATCCCTGCCTTTTTGGCAGAAAATCTGGGCCTCGGTGCTTGAACTCCCGTGCGAGGAGATGCAGAAAAAGCAGCCGATGGCTGCCCACAAGCTGGGCTTGACGCTGGGTACTCTGCTCCTGTGGTGTGGCTGGGGGGCACCGAGGTGGATTTACACTGGATGCTGAAGTTCGAAACAGGGTTGCTGGGTAAGGAAGTCTGCCTGGAGAAAGACTGGGATTGGGACATCTGGTTCCTGGACTGTGGAGCTCCTCTGGGTAGGGTACTCAATGGGTCTTTGACTGGGTTGAGTATGAAGAGTGAAGAGTTAAGCTGATAGGGTCGATGTCTTGACAAGTCCATCTCGATCTTGGAGCAACCGTTCTCCAGAGGGGGTGGTTCTTGAACCTGAACTGTTGGTGGTCTTGGTTTTGGTTTGGTGCTTTGTTGGGTTTTTATGTTGTGTGCAAGTTGAGCGCATATGTCTGAGTTTTTAGCAATGGCTTTGACTCTACCCGGCATATTTGATGGATAAATCCAAGATGGCGGCAGAGACATTGTTGGAGAAGGAGCTCTCATACGGTGACCTGGATTCTCGTTCTCCACGACAAACTTCTCCATTCTGGATCGCCGTTTGGCAAACAGCTCCGCACCCTTCCCAGATGCATCGTTAAGGGTCTGTTCTGGTTTATGCTCCACCCTTGCATAGGTTCTGGCGCTCTTAAGGCAGGATGTCCACTCTGGAGCTTTGGCATCTTCGGCTTTGTCTTCCACCTTAGTAAGGAAGTTGGATGCCTCCGCGCCGAGAGCCAGTAACTCCTCCTCAGATGATGGTGGCTCGGGTATGGATCTCTGTCCACGTTTCTTCCTTTCATCTACGCCCTGCACGAGCGACAGAAGCTCCGGGTTTGGTGCTACAACCGGTTTCTCTTTGAACGTGAACATTGACTTTTTATTTGCTCGTCTGGCGGCAATATCTTCTAGTAGTCCTGTTTTTATTGGCGGTGTAGACCTTCTTTCCAGAAAGGACTGGGGAACTAAGGTGGACGGCTTCGGGGATGTAGGAGGTCCATACTGCAGCACCGGGGATTGGGATGGAGGAGCGAGAGGAGGAGATACGACCGGTGGAGAGGAGTACTCAGTTTTTGGAGGCTTGTTTGTGAAGGCCGGCAGTGGAGATGTGGGATATGCCGGAGGAGGAGGCGCCACTGGCTGAGGAGCAGTGAACGCAGAAGAAGCGTGGAGGTTCTCCATGACGGGACTGGTGGACTCTTGGATTTGCACCGTCAGCGGTGAGAAAAACGGCCTGGCAGTGCGATTGAGGATGGTGTTCGGCTTCGATGGAGATGAGGAGATCTTCTGAGGTCCATCCGTGCCATTAGGAAGCTTTGACGTATGACCTCCATTCATCTCCGCCTCGCTCTCAACGAGACTCATCACAATTGGATTTTCTCTTCCAGGGGGGAGCTCATGCTTGACTTCGTGTTCTCCTTCCTCCTCTTCTTGCTCCTCCACCTCCTTCACAGGGAGGAAATGTCTCTCTTGTATAACATTGTGCTTGGTGTCATCTTCTCTTCCATAATGGTCACCTTGTTCCTCCATGTTGTCACCGGCAGCCGGTACCCCGCCAGTCGGCACTAGTAGCGTCTTAGTGGTAGCGCAATTCCGATAGTTCAAGTCTTTAGTCTTCTCCTCACGACTCCTCTCTTCCCAAGTCAGTTTGTTGCATGAAGAGGAGGTGGCGTTCACATTCCTGGCGATGTCCTCCTTGGATACTTCTCCGCTGCTTTCCAGTGTAAAGGCGGTGACTCTCTGCTTGCGGCGGTTGAAGAGCTGAACGCCTCTGGAGTTGGAGTTGGAAGCGACGGTGAGCTGAGCCGCGATGATGTGACTCCTTAGGCGAGCCTCCTTTAGCTCCTTTTCGGATAAGCTGACACTCCTGGTTAAATCTGGGAGGGGACAGAAGCGGGAATCTGGTTAGTAGGAACAAGATAATCACAGATGCTTTCATAAGCAAAAATATAACTTTATTGTCCAAAACATAGGAGTGGTTAGCACGCAGACCTCACAGCTAGGAGACCCGGGTTCAATTCCATCTCTGTGTGGAGTTTGCATTGACTCCCCTGTGCATGCGTGGGTTTTCTCCGGGTATTCCGGTTTCCTCCCACATTCCAAAAACATGCTAGGTTAATTAGCGACTCCAAATTATCCATAGGTATGAATGTGAGTGTGAATGGTTGTTTGTCTATATGTGCCCTGTGATTGGCTGGCCACCAGTCCAGGGTGTAGAAGACAACTGGGATAGACTCCAGCACCCCCGCGACCCTTGTGAGAAAAAAGCGTAGAAAATGAATGAAGAACTTTATTGTCCAAAACATAGGCTGCACAGTGGTCGAGTGGTTAGCACGCAGACCTCATAGCTCGAAGACCCGAGTTCAATTCAACACTGGTATTACATTTCTACAGAGGTCTTGAGAAAGGCACTCCCAACTCATTCTACTGTATATGTTTCATAATTGCACGGTGGTCAAGTGGTTAGCGCACAGACCTCACAGTTAGGAGACTAGGGTTCGATTCCACCCATCTCTATGTGGAGTTTGCATGTTCTCCCCGTGCATGCGTGGGTTTTCTCCGGGTACTCCGGTTTCCTCCCACATTCCAAAAACATGCTAGGCTAATTAGCGACTCCAAATTATGTATGAATTAGGTATGAATGTGAGTGTGAATGGTTGTTTGTCTATATGTGCCCTGTGATTGGCTGGCCACCAGTCCAGGGTATACCCTGCCTCTCGCCCAAAGAGAGCTGGGATAGGCTCCAGCACCCCCCGTGACCCTCATGAGGATAAGCGGTAGAAAATGAATGAATGAATGAGTTCTCTTATTTTGTGTGGAAGTGGTAACTTTTTGGCTACTTATTTTGTCTTTCCCCACCCTCGGCCATCTCTGTGTGGAGTTTGCATGTTCTCCCCGTGCATGCGTGGGTTTTCTCCGGGTACTCCAGTTTCCTCCCACATTCCAAAAACATGCTAGGTTAATTAGCGACTCCAAATTGTCCATAGGTATGAATGTGAGTGTGAATGGTTGTTTGTCTATATGTGCCCTGTGATTGGCTGGCCACCAGTCCAGGGTGTACCCCGCCTCTTGCCCAAAGAGAGCTGGGATAGGCTCCAGCACCCCCCGTGACCCTCATGAGGATAAGCGGTAGAAAATGAATGAATGAATGAGTTCTCTTATTTTGTGTGGAAGTGGTAACTTTTTGGCTACTTATTTTGTCTTTCCCCACCCTCGGCCATCTCTGTGTGGAGTTTGCATGTTCTCCCCGTGCAGACAGCTGGGATAGGCTCCAGCACCAGAAAATGAATGAATGAATGAATGAATGTCCAAAACATTCTGATAAGAAGGAGAACTACTTTAAAGTCACTTTGATGCTAATCACTTCTATTATTGAGTGTTCCTTGTTTTCCGTGCTTAAAAGTCTCATTCCAGCCAGCAAAGTTATTTCCCCTGCAATCTGTTCAAGTCCCTCCCAGAGCATTCTTCCACTGCTGAGAAAACCCCCTGCTTAAACTTCCAACATGCTTGCTTTCTGACTGCGACGCCTGCCCCTCAAACTACAGCATAATTATCGTCCATAACCATATGATCCAATAAAGTATCCCGTTTACGCCTCACAACTGTTCTAATCTGATGAACAATGCAGATTTAAAAAGGATAATAACCGGCGCCGGTCACACATGTGATACATTATTCTGCTCGTTCATGTAATACCGAATAGCGGAAGAAATTCCAAATCCCTCCAGAGGCGTTTCTATGACAACCGGAGCCACCGCAGCTCACTCTTTCATCGATCAAGGCAGCTACATTATTAAAAGTAATTACGTGTCATTCAAAATAATGATGCATTGTTATAACAGACGGCATGTGAATGCAACTGTAATTGAATTAGCATGATGTCACATATATGTCATGTATTTATTTGGTCTTAAATGAGACTTTCCGAGAGTTGCCAGGTCCACAAAAAATGACTTTTATTAGTCATTAACTTTGAATAATTTGTCCGATTGGAATACATCAGAGCAGTGAGGCTTGAAATGAAATGTCCTGACTGTAAACATCCACCTCTAGCGGGGACCAGATTGGTTATCAGGTAACACGCAGGTGCAAAACCCAGGCAGATATTCACGTCCCAAAATAAACCTTAGCCACCCTAGCTAGCAATTAAATTTTGTTTGTTGATTTGAATCCAATCATGTCCAATTCGATGTACCACACCGACCTTGACAGCCGGAGCATTTTTTCCACATTTTAAATCAAATATGTGACTTTAAAAGATGTTTTCAGGGATAAAACTTCATGGATGTTTCTCACAAGAATAATATTAAATCAAATTATGAATTCATAATCAAGTTCTTGAAGTTTTTCCTTTGCTTACCTCTCCCTGGTCACATTCAGAGCTCCACGGTTTTGTACTTCCCAAAGAGTTTTCCACTGAACTGAACTGCGTCTGCTGGCCTCACACACCCCTTTCCCTTTCGGGAGTGTGGCACAAGCTCCAATTTCCTTTTCTTAGCGAGTCCAGCAACACGCAGAGAGAGGGAGGGAGGGAGGGTGTCTGCAGCTGGAGACCACGCCGCCTGCCTGCCCGCAGCTCAGTTGCACGACTTCAAACAGTGGTCTCAAACATGCGGCGCGCGGGCCAAATGTGGCCCGCAGGGACACTACTTTGAGGCCCCCCGCCTTGATATGAAAGTTTAATGTTAGTGCGCCCCGCGCAAGTTTGATATGGATGCTGTATGGTATCATGTACCCAGAAAAAAATATTACGTTTGATTAATGTTCATGTTAAAGGTTAAATAACTGTTAATAGTTATCCTCCCTATCCGTGTGGAAGTGGTAAGTTTTTGACTACGGACCGCGGTCTAAATAAACGATTCTGATTTGTCTGTTTCAAGATTTGCAAAGATTGGTTTGCACGCATCATTTGTGTCAAGAACAAAAGCGGCAGATCGTATATACCAGGGGTCTCAAACATGCAGGCCGACACTACTTTGAGGCCCCCGCCTTGATATGAAGGTTTAATGTTAGTGCGGCCCGCGCAAGTTTGATATGGATGCTGTATGGTATCATGTACCCAGAAAAAATTATTACGTTTGATTAATGTTCATGTTAAAGGTTAAATAACTGTTAATAGTTATCCTCCCTATCCGTGTGGAAGTGGTAAGTTTTTGATATGGATGTTGTATGGTATCATGTACCCAGAAAAAATTATTACGTTTGATTAATGTTCATGTTAAAGGTTAAATAACTGTTAATAGTTATCCTCCCTATCCGTGTGGAAGTGGTAAGTTTTTGACTACGGACCGCGGTCTAAATAAACGATTCTGATTGGTCTGTTTCAAGATTTGCAAAGATTGGTTTGCACGCATCATTTGCGTCCAGAACAAAAGCGGCAGATCGTATATACCAGGGGTCTCAAACACGCAGCCCGCGTGCCAAATGTGGCCCGCAGGACACTAGTTTGAGGCTCCCGCCTTGATATGAAAGTTTAATGTTAGATTGATATGGATGCTGTATGGTATCATGTACCCAGAAAAAATTATTACGTTTGATTAATGTTCATGTTAAAGGTTAAATAACTGTTAATAGTTATCCTCCCTATCCGTGTGGAAGTGGTAAGTTTTTGATATGGATGCTGTATGGTATCATGTACCCAGAAAAAATTATTACGTTTGATTAATGTTCATGTTAAAGGTTAAATAACTGTTAATAGTTATCCTCCCTATCCGTGTGGAAGTGGTAAGTTTTTGGCTATTTAAGTTTAAAGGAAATAACTTGGAGGCTACAGTTTAGGTCGCTAGCTCTCTAGTTTGCGAGTTAGCATGTGTCTCAAGACCCTGCAGTTGCGCAATATGTTGTAAATAAAAAGAGTATAAATGTGACTATAGTCGTGTTTTGTCATGTCTACAGGGCTCTAATAATGCTTTGTTCATTTTAATCTGAAAAAAATAATTTGTCTACCCACCAACTATATAAGTTTTTATTATTTGCTGTTTTATTATTATTATTATATTTATTTATTACTGATTGATTGATTTTCTTTATTCTTGATTTATTTATTTTTCATCTTATTTTGTGCAGAAAAATAAAAATTAAGATATTTGAGAACAGTGGAATTTTTTATCAGAGCTTTTATTGTAGAAAATCGGAACCAAAGCACTGATTTTTTTTTTTTTATATTTTTCTGTTTTTAATAAATGCATTTTTTTGGGGGGGGGAAACCCAGCCTTGCCCAGACCCTAGCTCCAGTGGCCCCCAAGTAAATTGAGTTTGAGACCCCTGACTTCAAATATATATTAAAAAAAAAACAAGGGTCTTGTGACTTCTCTTGAGAAACTATTGATATCAGCATCCATGTCAAGTATCGAACGCCTTATCTCCGTCTAATGTCCAGTGATAGCAAGAAGTGTTTGATGCTTGTTCTCGTCACCGGAAAAGGAGATCCTCTAGTTTATGTGCATATGGATTAGTGCACCGAGACGGCAAAAACTCCAGTGGCTGACCTCTGCTGCCCTGCCTGTCTGTGTGGGTGTTTATTGTGGACTCTCCCTGAGTGCCTGGCCTCTTTCAACCCTCTGGGCAGAAACTCCAACCTGCAAGGGCAGGGAGAGGAATTTCCTGTCCTCTAGCAAAGACAAAACTTAGCCCTAAGCCATGATGCAACATATTATATTGTTAACGCCCCAATCGGCTTTCACGACCTCATCCCGCTGCTATAAGCGTCCTGTCCCCCCGTCCCCACCTCGTCCTTCCGTGGGCTGGAAAACTCCCACACAGCAGGAGGGTTTTAAAGTGTGGGGGAGCAACCTTGCATTTTGTGTATCAAAGGTCAGATTACTGTGTCGGATGTTATCTTTCATCAGGCGCTGGCGGTGGGATGAGTGGCGATGGAAGCACTGGCCCCCACGGCCCCCACGGCCCCCACGGCCCCGGTGGCTGATGTGTGTAGCAGAATGGAAAGACGAGGATTAACAAAGGTCCTGGGATCTACCCAACTGAATGTGAGCTAAACTCCCGGTGGATCCCTTGGGGGGAAATAAAAGACCATGCAGCCCGGAGCCTGAAACCAACTCTTTAGAGCAAGGGGTCTCAAACTCGCGGCCCGCGGGCCAAATGCAATGAATTGGAACAAAATGCACAGGTTAAAAAGCTACAACATTGAACCATATTTCACCTTGAACTAATCTAGAGTGAACATTTTGGAACTTTGGTTCGCGTTATTAATTAATTCCAGATGTATTTTGTTCCGGAAAGCCAAAAGTATTAACAAAAAAAACATTTTTATTGTTTAAAAATGGGAACAGTGATGTTATTTTGACTTATATGCATTTAGAATTATTGCTTTATGTATGGAAAAATATAATTGCAAGTACCTAAGTCACAATTCTAAGTCATTTCTGTGGTGGTCTCAAACTTGCGGCCCGCGGGCCAAATGCGGCGCGCGAGACGCTACTTTGAGGCCCCCACCTTGATACCAAAGTTTAATGATACCACTCTGATACCACTGAAAATGGCCGATGTACATGGTTGAGTGTAGTGTAAGCATCATACTGAGACGTGTGTAATATTTTGCCGGTCTCATGTAGCAACAAGCTAAACCGTTAATCTTCTTAAGATTAGCTCAACACTTAGATTAGGGGTGTCCAAACTTTTTCCACCGAAGTCTACTTAGGGAATGATGAAAGGATGCGAGGGCTACTTTGATATTTTGTAAGATACCTAAGAAGTTGTATATATATATATATACAACTTTTTTTTATAATGTACTTTTTTTTCTTGATATATATCTTGATATATATATGTATATATGATCTTTTTTTTCTTGATATATATATATATATACTATATATATATATCAAGAAAAAAAGTACATGATATACTAGGTAAAAAAGCATATTATTGGTACAAACTTCCGTATTTGCTCTTTTTCCCCATTTAAATTTTTTTCTAAATATTTAAATTTTTCTTAAATAGTCTTAATAAATTGTCATCTCATATTATTATTATTTCTATAATATTATTAATATTTTTCCATAATATTTTAAATAATATTTAATAATGTTTTAAATAGAAAATAATAATATTATTAATAATAATAATTATAGGCGGCACAGCGGTCATGTGGTTAGCGCGTAGGCCTCACAGCTAGGAAACCAAGGTTCAATTCCACCCTCTGCCATCTCTGTGTGGAGTTTGCATGTTCTCCCCGTGGGTTTTCTCCGGGTATTCCGGTTTCCTCCCACATTCCAAAAACATGCTAGGTTAATTAGCGACTCCAAATTATCCATAGGTATGAATGTGAGTGTGAATGGTTGTTTGTCTATATGTGCCCTGTGATTGGCTGGCGACCAGTACTCTCGTCCAAAGACAGCTGGGATAGGCTCCAGCACCCCCCACGACGCTCGTGAGGAAAAAACGGTAGAAAATGAATGAATAATAATTATAAATAATAATATTTTTCTCACTAAATTCACTAATTTAATTCATCGGCTTTGCTGGTAGTGAAATTATTCAATTCAAATTCTATTCAAATTTCCTTTTGAATTATTTTGACAGCACGGTGTTTGTTGAATGGAAGCTAAAGAGGATTATCCCGTCATGGCTGCCAGTCAGTCGGTTGTATATTTTATTGATTACATTTCCATTCCTGACGGACTCGCTTGCATGGATTGCGACTGCATGGAAACAGATGTTTCATGGAGCATTGCGGTCTCCAGTTTCAGTTTTTTTTTTATTTTGTCGTCACCGTGACCTTTTCTTCACGTGTTCCATGAGGATGGAAGACACATGTTGGGGATCCATTTAAAAAAAAAAAAAGGTATTAAAACTCACTTGTTTTGCTGCTCAATTGCTCCATATTGAATCCGGTCATTTCCTGTGATGCGCCGCGCTCCCTCCCGGTGGCGTCTTGTGCCGTTTGGAGAGGCGTCGTCAGTCCTCCCGAGCTCCAGCTCACTCCTCTACGCAGAGACATGTGTTCCTTCTCCATCTCCATGGTTACCTCCGAGTATAAGTAACTCTTCTTTAGTCCTCCTTTGGATGAAACAGTCCCTTTTTACGCTTTAGTCCTTATTGGCGTGCATAGAAAATAAAAAAAAAAATGGTGGTTTATTTTTCCATTTGAGCACACATCCTTCCAAGTGTTTTCATGTAGTCAGCTGGAATTTGCCAAAAAAGTAACTGCCCTGGCGTTGAGTATTATTCCCGAACTGTCTAACTGAACCTCCCTCCAGGCAATGTTCCCCAGATGACTTCCACTGGAAAACCGCCACAAAAATTGCACAATTTCGCAGCTCGTCTTGGCCAGCGAAGCAACGAAACAGCCCGGTCTGATCTATTTGCATCTCTCTAATACTCCTTTTTTTTCTTTTCCCAGACGTTGCTTTTCCCTACTTCGCTATTTTTGGTCACCGCAGCGTCCAAATCTGCAGCCTACAGATTATTTTTCTTTCAGCGCGACGATCTGGTCTTTATCTCGAAGATCGTAACTCCACTGTGACATAAAGGGAGCTGTGCATATGACCGCTTCCTGCTGTTAGGTGAATGTGAGGAATAACAGTTCACTCTGCAAAGGTCATTCCAAAAACGGCTTTGCATTGAAACGCTCCTGTGTTATTAAAAGTTACTAAAAGCTGCAGCTGACTATTGAAATATAGTTATGATTAATACCAAAAGGCAATAAGGGAACGGAGTTGTGGTGCTTAAATTTGACTTTTGCCAGCCTAAATGTCTTATTGAGGGGATTTTGTTCCTGGAAACTTTATCGAATCCGTCAATGAAAGCAAGTCCGGTCCAAGGTCACCTGCAAAACAAGACAGACATATTTTATATTCTGATGGAGACTTGGTCCAAATCTTATTACTAAATCAAACATTGTGCAGAGAAAGTCTCCTTTTCCTGAAAAAAAAAATCTTCCTCAAAAGTCAAACGTCATGGATAATGTTCTTCCCAGATGTGTGTGGGTTTTCCTGGTTTAAAAAAAAACATGCATGTTAGGTTCATTGGCACCTCTTACCCTCCATATTGTCAAGGGTTTGGTGACCCAAAGTCAGCTGGGAAATATGGAACAAAATATCAGTCATTTCCGAGACATGGAAAAAAAAGGAAGATAAAATAAACTCTGCTTCTTCCCACTCCTTTTCAAACATTATTAATTATACATGTAAACATTCATTCATTCATTTTCTGCTGCTTTTCCTCACGAGGGTCGCGGGGGGTGCTGGAGCCTATCCCAGGCGGGGTACACCCTGGACTGGTCGCCAGCCAGCCAATCACAGGGCACATATAGACAAACAACCATTCACACTCACATTCATACCTATGGACAATTTGGAGTCGCTAATTAACCTAGCATGTTTTTGGAATGTGGGAGGAAACCGGAGTACCCGGAGAAAACCCACGCATGCACGGGGAGAACATGCAAACTCCACACAGATAATGGCCGAGGGTGAAGGGTGGAATTGAACCCTGGTCACATGTAAACATATACTGCGATTTCTGGACACTTTCCGGCACATCTGAATAGAAGCCCCACCCACTCAATCTGTAACATTAGATTTTTTTTTACATAGAAAGACACTATAAACCTTGCAATGATGCCTACAATCTGTGTTCGGTGATTCTATGTACAAAAATATGATATTAGCATCCGCGTCAGAAATTCACGACCTCATCATGGGAGCTGTTATTATAGCAGTCAAACACGTGGCCCGCGGGCCAAATGTGGCCCGCAGGACACTACTTTGAGGCCCCCGCCTTGATATGAAAGTTTAATGTTAGTGCGGCCCGCGCAAGTTTGATATGGATGCTGTATGGTATCATGTACCCAGAAAAAATTATTACGTTTGATTAATGTTCATGTTAAAGGTTAAATAACTGTTAATAGTTATCCTCCCTATCCGTGTGGAAGTGGTAAGTTTTTGGCTATTTAAGTTGAAAGGAAATAACTTGAAGGCTACCGTTTAGGTCGCTAGCTCTCTAGTTTGCGAGTTAGCATGTGTCTCAAGACCCTGCAGTTGCGCAATATGTTGTAAATAAAAAGAGTATAAATGTGACTATAGTCGTGTTTTGTCATGTCTACAGGGCTCTAATAATGTTTTGTTCATTTTAATCTGAAAAAAATAATTTGTCTACACACCAACTATATGTGGTTTCTTAAGTTTTTATTATTTGCCTTTTTATTATTATTATTATTATTATATTTATTTTTTACTGATTGATTTTTTTTATTCTTGATTTATTTATTTTTCATCTTATTTTGTGCAGAAAAATAAAAATTAAGATATTTGTGGAATTTCTTTATCAGAGCTTTTATTGTAGAAAATCGGAACCAAAGCACTGAAAAAGTTTTTATATTTTTCTGTTTTTAATAAATGCGTTTTTTTTTTTTTTTTTTGGAAAACCTTGCCCAGACCCTAGCTCCAGTGGCCCCCAGGTAAATTGAGTTTGAGACCCCTGTTTTATCCAAAGAACCACATTAGTAACGGACAGTAATCATTGTTATTAAATGCCTTTCAGTGTTCCCTTTTGGCTATGCGAGTGTGCAGCATAAACCTTGATGATAGCGGCGTATTAAGCATAGACGCTTGCCAGTATGTTAGTAGCTTAGTGCCCTTGAAGACAGTCTAAACAAAACAGTGCTCAGCCACAAAAATGCTCCAGTGGCGTGATGAGAGGCGATGAAGGCTGGTACTGTTTAGGCTCTCTGACAACAGCGCTCTTTGAGGCTCCCAGATGTGTCACTGATTTGGATCTCATCTTTTTTTTTTTTTACTGACTCCCTACCTTCATTAGCCAACATTTTCTCGTCCATCCATGCTTCCTCATCATCTGGGTATTACGTTTCTACAGAGGTCTTGAGAAAGGCACTCCCAACTCATTCTACTGTATATGTTTCATACTTGCACGGTGGATTAGTGGTTAGCGCACAGACCTTACAGCTAGGAGACTAGGGTTCGATTCCACCCATTTCTGTGTGGAGTTTGTATGTTCTCCCACATTCCAAAAACATGCTAGGTTAATTAGCGACTCCAAATTGTCCATAGGTATGAATGTGAGTGTGAATGGTTGTTTGTCTATATGTGCCCTGTGATTGGCTGGCCACCAGTCCAGGGTGTAGAAGACAGCTGGGATAGGCTCCAGCACCCCCCCATGACCCTCGTGAGGATAAGCGGTATAAAATGAATGAATGAATGAGTTCTCCTCTTATATTGTGTGGAAGTGGTAACTTTTTGGCTACTTATTTTGTCTTTCCCCACCCTGGGCTATCTGTGTTTGGAGTTTGCATGTTCTCCACGTGCATGCGTGGGTTTTTTCCGGGTACTCCGGTTTCCTCCCACATTCCAAAAACATGCTAGGTTAATTAGCGACTCCAAATTATCCATAGGTATGAATGTGAGTGTGAATGGTTGTTTGTCTATATGTGCCCTGTGATTGGCTGGCCACCAGTCCAGGGTGTAGAAGACAGCTGGGATAGGCTCCAGCACCCCCCATGACCCTTGTGAGGATCAGCGGTAGAAAATGAATGAGTTCTCCTCTTATTTTGTGTGGAAGTGGTAACTTTTTGGCTACTTATTTTGTCTCCAAAAACATGCTAGGTTAATTAGCGACTCCAAATTGTCCATAGGTATGAATGTGAGTGTGAATGGTTGTTTGTCTATATGTGCCCTGTGATTGGCTGGCCACCAGTCCAGGGTGTAGAAGACAGCTGGGATAGGCTCCAGCACCCCCCGTGACCCTCGTGAGGATCAGCGGTAGAAAATGAATGAGTTCTCCTCTTATTTTGTGTGGAAGTGGTAACTTTTTGGCTACTTATTTTGTCTCCAAAAACATGCTAGGTTAATTAGCGACTCCAAATTGTCCATAGGTATGAATGTGAGTGTGAATGGTTGTTTGTCTATATGTGCCCTGTGATTGGCTGGCCACCAGTCCAGGGTGTAGAAGACAGCTGGGATAGGCTCCAGCACCCCCCGTGACCCTCGTGAGGATCAGCGGTAGAAAATGAATGAGTTCTCCTCTTATTTTGTGTGGAAGTGGTAACTTTTTGGCTACTTATTTTGTCTCCAAAAACATGCTAGGTTAATTAGCGACTCCAAATTGTCCATAGGTATGAATGTGAGTGTGAATGGTTGTTTGTCTATATGTGCCCAGTGATTGGCTGGCCACCGGTCCAAAAGCGGTAGAAAATGAATGAATGAATATCATCTCGTCTACTTTTTCCATCCATCTCGCCTACTAATTACCTCGAACATCAAAAGGTACTCCACAGTGACACAACCTGTCCCGCATCTTTTCCCTGTTGACCTCCATGATTAAAGGGTATCATTTACAGTCTGGCTCGGAGGAGACTTTGGTGTATAATCCCAGTGTTCCTGTTCATTGTCAGCTCATGATGCATCCACATGCAGACAGCGCTACTAAATAAACCGTAATCAGTCGTTTGTCCCCTGTGGTCTCGAACATTTATCACACATACTGGATGCATCCATGGAAAGCATGTCCGCCTACTTTATCTCCGATTCCTTTGGGTGATCATGCAATAGGATATGTGATACGTCGGCATGTTCAAAGTGCCGTCTAAACGACTGTAAGCCTTGAAGACATATCATTTAACAAATATATGAAAGGACATCTGCTCACAATTGACGCCCTCGGGTGGAGTTATGGATCTGCTGTCTTTTACCTGCACACCGCGCATACCAAACCAAACCAAATTCCTGGCTTTAGTTGCACCTTCCGCCGTCTCAGCGAGACAAAGAACCATTCAACGCCTTTCTTGGCGAGCTGAGAAATGATTTTTTGGTTGGGATCCAAAATTGGCATTCCTGGTTCATTACTCCTGAGGAGGCCGTGATGGTCAACGTGCCTCAGCTTGTGCTGGGCGATGACTGACATCTATAGCATGGCGGAACTCCAATGAATTTCATGTAGGTCTTTTAAAAGTTTTTTTTTTTTTTTTTCCGGAAATAAAAGAACGTGGGTCGCTGTGCATTTCCATCTCCTGTTGACAGGTGGGAAAAAAAAAGATAAACACTTGAGCGAGGCGTGTATGTTCCGGTGCCAAGCGCTGAAAATTGTTAGACACCAAAGTACTTTTTAAACTATTATCCGCACTGCAGGAAACTAAATACTGTAAATAGGCAGGGGAACATACAATAATAATGACTGAAGTAAATATTTTACTGATATATCATTATTAAATACAGTAACCCCTTGTTCATCACAGTTAATTGGTTCCAGACTCAACCATGATAAATTAATTTCCACAAAATAAGATTCCTTGGATGGACTATTTTCCTATTTAGAGCATAGAAAACCTGTTTAGGTCAATATTTTATTAATAACTCATTATTATATACATTAACGCCTTGTTTATTGCGGTTTATTGGTTCCAGACTCAACCACGATAAGTGAATTTCCACAAAATAGGATTCCTTGGATGGACTATTTTCCTAGTTAGAGCATAGAAAACCTGTTTAGGTAAATATTTTATTAATATCTTATTATTATATACAGTAACCCCTTGTTTACCACGGTTAATTGGTTCCAGACTCAACCATGATAAATTAATTTCCACAAAATAGGATTCCTTGGATGGACCTTTTTCCTAGTTAGAGCATAGAAAACCTGTTTAGGTCAATATTTTATTAATAACTCATTATTATATACATTAACGCCTTGTTTACCACGGTTAATTGGTTCCAGACTCAACCATGATCAATGAATTTCCACAAAATAGGATTCCTTGGATGGACTATTTTCCTAGTTAGAGCATAGAAAACCTGTTTAGGTCAATATTTTATTAATAACTCATTATTATATACATTAACGCCTTGTTTATTGCGGTTTATTGGTTCCAGACTCAACCATGATCAATGAATTTCCACAAAATAGGATTCCTTGGATGGACTATTTTCCTAGTTAGAGCATAGAAAACCTGTTTAGGTCAATATTTTATTAATATCTCATTATTATATACATTAACGCCTTGTTTATTGCGGTTTATTGGTTCCAGACTCAATCATGATAAATTAATTTCCACAAATTATTATTCCTTGTATGGAATATTTTCCTATTTAGAGCATAGAAAACCTGTTTACAACCTACTAAATTTGTTATTTACATGATTAGAGCCCTCTAGGCATGAACTAACACCCCTACAGTCACCTTTACACTCATATTACCCAATATAGTAGACGTAATTACAGTAAATAAGTATAGTTAAGTAAGTATTTTCTTTGCTATAAATGCATTCGCTAGGGGAGCTGTGCGGCGGGCCAACAGGAAGTGAATAACAAAGTGGGTAACAATAGATGATATATCCTGATCTGAAGCCCCAAGGCAAATTATTTATCATCAACTCCTACAAAATAAACAATTTTCGCAAAAAAAGCACAAAATCAAAGCAAATACAGCCGGAATAGGTGCAGATTCTGAAAGATCTAGAAAGCTTTTTGTGCTTGTTAGCATGTGTAGCTGCTCTGTAGGAGTCCACAACTCATAATAGGTCCACTTTAATATATTTTTTTAAAAAGCGTGAGTGTGAAGCCACAAAATTTGAACTGCAAAGTGGTGACGGATGACTGTAATTAATAAAAAAAATGATAATTTTGAAGAAAATAATGTTGCAAGTATTCCAAGTATTTGAAAGAGTGCAATCAAAACACCAGTAAATATCAAAAATACAAATAAAAACCAATAACTACAAAACAAACCGTTTTCAGTTTTTCGGAAAAAGCACAAAATCCAAGCAAATACAGCCGGAATAGGTGCAGATTCTGAAAGATCTTGAAAGCTTTTTTTGCTTGTTAGCATGTGTAGCTGCTCTGTAGGAGTCCACAACTCTCCTTTAATATATTTTTTTAGAAAAGCGTGAGTGTGAAGCCACAAAATTTGAACTACAAAGCGGCGACGGATGACTGTAATTAATAAAAAATTATAATTTTGAAGAAAATCATGTTGCAAATATTTGATAGAGTGCAATCAAAACACCAGTAAATATCAAAAATACAAATAAAAACTAATAACTACAAAACAAACCGTTTTCGTTTTTTCGGAAAAAGCACGAAATCCAAGCAAATACAGCCGGAATAGGTGCAGATTCTGAAAGATCTAGAAAGCTTTTTGTGCTTGTTAGCATGTGTAGCTGCTCTGTAGGAGTCCACAACTCTCCTTTAATATATTTTTTAGAAAAGCGTGAGTGTGAAGCAACAAAATTTGAACTACAAAGCGGCGAGGAATGACTGTAATTAATAAAAAATTATAATTTTGAAGAAAATAATGTTGCAAATATTTGATAGAGTGCAATCAAAACACCAGTAAATATCAAAAATACAAATAAAAGCTAATAACTACAAAACAAACCGTTTTCGGTTTTTCGGAAAAAGCACAAAATCCAAGCAAATACAGCCGGAATAGGTGCAGATTCTGAAAGATCTAGAAAGCTTTTTGTGCTTGTTAGCATGTGTAGCTGCTCTGTAGGAGTCCAGAACTCCCCTTTAATATATTTTTTAGAAAAGCGTGAGTGTGAAGCCACAAAATTTGAACTACAAAGCGGCGACGGACGACTGTAATTAATAAAAAATTATAATTTTGAAGAAAATAATGTTGCAAATATTTGATAGAGTGCAATCAAAACACCAGTAAATAACAAAAATACAAATAAAAGCTAATAACTACAAAACAAACCGTTTTCGGTTTTTCGGAAAAAGCACAAAATCCAAGCAAATACAGCCGGAATAGGTGCAGATTCTGAAAGATCTCGAAAGCTTTTTGTGCTTGTTAGCATGTGTAGCTGCTCTCTAGGAGTCCACAACTCATAATAGGTCCACTTTAATATATTTTTTGGAGTTTTTTTGGAGTGTGAAGCCACAAAATTTGAACTGCAAAGCGGCGACAGATGACTGTAATTAATAAAAAATTATAATTTTGAAGAAAATAATGTTGCAAATATTTGATAGAGTGCAATCAAAACACCAGTAAATAACAAAAATACAAATAAAAGCTAATAACTACAAAACAAACCGTTTTCGGTTTTTCGGAAAAAGCACAAAATCCAAGCAAATACAGCCGGAATAGGTGCAGATTCTGAAAGATCTCGAAAGCTTTTTTTGCTTGTTAGCATGTGTAGCTGCTCTGTAGGAGTCCACAACTCTCCTTTAATATATTTTTTTAGAAAAGCGTGAGTGTGAAGCCACAAAATTTGAACTACAAAGCGGCGACGGATGACTGTAATTAATAAAAAATTATAATTTTGAAGAAAATAATGTTGCAAATATTTGACAGAGTGCAATCAAAACACCAGTAAATAACAAAAATACAAATAAAACCTAATAAAATCTTTGCGCATGTAAGTCCAGTGAACAACAACACTAATATTAAGAGTTGTCGGAGCAACTACACAACTTGTTGTCTAGCAAGACAACCACGCAATAAGAGAACAGGAATAACGCCAAACACAAACTTTTCCTGCTTTGTTTCACGTAGCTTCTTATGTGCTCTCTTTAAACAAAAATTGCATCTTACCCCGTGCAGATAAATGGAACGGGCCGCAGGTACCAAGCCACTAATAGCAGTATTCCTTGTTGTTCACGGTCATGCAGCTCACCTGTACTACTACTGGGTCTCTCACTGCGAGGCAGCAGCATAGTGGACTGCCCCCTTTTTTTTTTTTTTTTCGGTTTCCTATATGACTCTGCACACACCTCCCTCCCTCTGTCACCACCCCCCCTCTCATGAAACAGACGATAGATGGGGCGGGGTGGTGGGTCAGCTGGAACACAGAGAGCTCTTTGTCTGGGATCTTTTTTCATATGGTTTCCTTCAAGCTTGCATACTGAACGCATTAAGGCTGTAATATATTTTCATATTCAACACGAGGATGCTGAGCAGCCTGTGGGCTACACTTTCTACCCCCCCACACATACCCCATCCTTGTTGTCAATTCTTGACCCACTTTTACAATCCAAACAGAAACAAAAACAAATGTAAGCTCAAGTTTCTGTTTATGTTTTCTGTTCTTTTCATTCAATTCATTCCATATTGATATATCGACTACCAATAAAAAGCAACCTGTGCATCGGCATTGATCGTTAAATACAATATCTGCACCTAAACATATTATCATTTTCCTCCAAAAGCACCAAATGTATCTCCACAAATACCTCCAATATTAACCTAGCAATAATTTCAAAAGGGGAAACACGACCGGAATTGGTTCTAAAGACGCCATATGATGGAAACGTAGCGAGTAACTAGTGCGTGAAATTCTGAGTCGGATTAGTTTATTTATGTTAACCCAAAAACAGGGCAGCGACACAGATAATTCCGAGCAGACGTTGTGTGTTGTTGTCATGAACACACACACAAATAAATCCCACATTCCCTGAACATACATAGTTACAGTATAATAGTTGTCTCATTGACTTATACACAGACACAGCACACTTAATACATTTAACCGAATGAAGGATCCCATTCATGGAGGTTTAATATTCATGTTTCGGTCTTTGGTACATTTTTTGAGGTGGACATTTCTTATTTTGCTTTATGAACCTTTACATAAGTAGTTAGTGATGACTGTAAGGCCTGGAGGTGCCTTTCTACCGCTTTTTTCTCTGAACTCTGACTCTGAACGCTCGGTTTCAGAGAGTTTTTTGTAACACCGGCTCCCTGTGATGTCATTGTGAGAAGTTGCTGGCTGAATGGGCATGCCCGGGTACAAGCTATAGGCTGCGGAGTAGGCACGCCTGGAGTATTTGGGAATTCGAAGGATAGGTGCAGATTTCTTTGAAGATCTAATAAGCTTTATGTGCGGGTTATTGTGTGTAGCTGCTCTACAGGAGCCCACAACTCAATACAAAGGGCCGAAAATGAGCATAATAGGTCCTGTTAAATCTTATATTCTTGCGATTTACTGCTTATTCCAGTCAAAATAAGAATGAGACACGGATACACAGATACTGTCAGGAGGAAATACAGTAAACCTCGGATATATCGGACTCGGATATATCGGAAATTCGTTCACAACGGACAGATAAAAAAGAACCGATTTTTCTGTAATGCATTTCCAAGAAAAATTCATTGGATTTTTTATCACGGATTTCGCCTATTTCGGACAAAATCTCCAGTCCCGTTCCAATGCATTTCCATGAAATTTCCCTCGCATATATCGGATGGCCGCATCGTGGCGCTCCGATTCGCCGAATCGTGACAGGCCGCTATACGACGTCATTTGCAGCGTTTGCAGCGTTGCCTGCGCGTCCAGGTACATTGGAAACATAGTCAAGGAAGTGCCTTTTTATAACGGATAAAATCCGATTTAGGGCGGCACGGCGGTCTAGTGGTTAGCGCGCAGACCTCACAGCTAGGAGACCAGGGTTCAATCCCCACCCTCGGCCATCTCTGTGTGGAGTTTGCATGTTCTCCCCGTGCATGCGTGGGTTTTCTCCGGGTACTCCGGTTTCCTCCCACATTCCAAAAACATGCTAGGTTAATTAGCGACTCCAAATTGTATGAATGTGAGTGTGAATGGTTGTTTGGCTGGCGACCAGTCCAGGGTGTACCCCGCCTCTCGCCCGAAGACAGCTGGGATAGGCTCCAGCACCCCCCGCGACCCTCGTGAGGAAAAGCGGTAGAAAATGAATGAATGAATGAAAATCCGATATATGCGTAAAACGGACATTTTCCGGTATACGCATATAACGGATTTCGCTTATATCGGACAAAACCAGTGGGAACAATTGAATCCGATATATCCGAGGTTTACTGTATCAACCTGATCCAGCCTCACCTGGACATCACGTGTCGTCTTCGAGGATGGTGACCATCCTGTGCTTGAACATCAACCATCCAACTTCATGATCACGTCTTTTTTTCTCAGCAATGAATCTGCTGATGCACTTTTTCCTGCAGAGGAACAATAGAAAATGAATGGTAAAGCTGGAGCTTTATTGAGAAGATTAAGTTGCTCGAATGAAGATACGTCCTAATTTCCCTCCGGCTGTTGCATAAGCCAACCTTAGAGTGTATTTTCCGTGGCTGTGATTCATGCTTCTTTTAAAGAGAAGGTCACAAAAAGCTTGAGAAATCGGCTTCGCTGAAAAAAAAAAAAAATGAAAACGAATGGATAGAAAACGATGGAGGTTTACAGTGGAGATCAAGTCGCATTGGTGGTAATGGTTCTTGAGGCGCTGTCGGGTTTTAGGAGAAACATCTTAATTACCCTCCAGCCGTTTGGATAAGCCAACTATAAAGTGTATTTTCTTTGGCTTAAAAGTCTTCAATTCTAAATAAGACTGCAGTACTTCAGCCTGTAGGGACTTGGCTTTCAATCTGAGGCCCGCATGTTAAAGAGCTGCCACAGAAGAAAAAGCCCAACTTCTCAAACCACAGGGGCGCACCCCTTTTAGTGTCATTTGGATTGTACTTTATGTACTTCATGTTGAGGAGTGGCAGAACTGCAGGAAGTATTTCTTTCGGAATATGTATGCGATATTTAATAATGTCCCCGCCATTAGTATATCAATCAATCAGTCGTTTTCATTGGACGTTGCAGAGAACAGGTTTCGCTACACGTCTTAAAATAAAGCCTGGAGCTCTTTATATTCATGAGCTACAGATGTGAGATCAGAAAGCAAGAGAGACCTCTAAGTGGACCCAAACTTGGTGTGGGGTGGCCATCTGCCTCGACCAGTTGTGTTGAGATAGAGGGACAGAGTGTAGAGGGTAGAGGGTAAGGTTGGGATTGGGATGAGACACTGTACAGCAGTGATTCCCAAAGTGTGGGCCGTGGGCCATGAGAGGTCATTAAAAATTAATCCGCTTTTTCCTCATGAAGGTGACAGGGGGTGCTGGAGCCTATCCCAGCTGTCTTGGGGGGAGAGGCGAGATACACCCTGGTCTGGACTGGTCACCAGCCAATCACAGGGCACATATAGACAAACAACCATTCACACTCACATTCATACCTATGGACAATTTGGAGTCGCTAATTAACCTAGCATGTTTTTGGAATGTGGGAGGAAACCGGAGTACCCGGAGAAAAACCACACAGAGATGGCCGAGGGTGGAATTGAACCCTGGTCTCTGGTCTCCTAGCTGTGAAGTCTGCGGGCTAACCACTCGACCACCGTGCTGCCTGTCATTAAAAATATTATTTTTCATTTTATTATTTTTTAAATGGGCGGCACGGCCGAGTCGAGTGGTTAGCGCGCAGACCTCACAGCTAGGAGACCAGGGTTCAATTCCACTATCATTTCATGCTAGGTTAATTAGCAACTCCAAATTGTCCATAGGTATGAATGTGAGTGTGAATGGTTGTTTGTCTATATGTGCCCTGTAATTGGCTGGCTGGCCACCAGTCCAGGGTGTACCCCGCCTCTCGCCCGGAGACAGCTGGGATAGGCTCCAGCACCCCCTACGACTCTCGTGAGGATAAGCGGTAGAAAATGAATGAATGAATGAATTATTTTTTAAATGGGCGGCATGGCCGAGTCGAGTGGTTCGCGCGCAGACCTCACAGCTAGGAGACCAGGGTTCAATTCCACTATCATTTCATGCTAGGTTAATTAGCGACTCCAAATTGTCCATAGGTATGAATGTGAGTGTGAATGGTTGTTTGTCTATATGTGCCCTGTGATTGGCTGGCTGGCCACCAGTCCAGGGTGTACCCCGCCTCTCGCCCGGAGACAGCTGGGATAGGCTCCAGCACTTTTTTATATAGGCCGGGTGCCTGGTGAGCATTTTCTACAGAGAAATATTATAATAATATGCCGTATTATTTCTGTGTGAAAGGGTGTTAGTGGTGATTTTAGAGACATTTTAACAGCCGTTGCTCACCTGATGGATGGCGTCGCAAAGGTGTGCACGCAATCCATCACCTGGAGGCTTCTAAAGGATCATCTTCTCTGCTTCGTCTCCTCCCTCGTCACTTCTTTGCTCCTGCTATTTTTCTAACCTTATCCTTCTCATCTCCTCCCCTTGCTCACATATTGGCGGGCATAGATTGATTCCCCCTTTTTTTTTTTCCTTTTGGTCCCACTTGAGAAGACTTATTCCTGGTTTGCACCAAATAGCCGTGTCTCCATCACCATTCCTGTGTGTTGACCGAGCCTCTCCCGAAGATGTTTGTGTATGTTAGACTCCGTGCAGCTGGGAGCAGCCATTAGCGGCGGCGTCTGACTTTTTCTTCCCCTCCCTCTCCAGCGAGCGTCCTGCTTCGGCGGTGTCGTGGCGTGACTCTGTGAAGGGCAGCTGTGTGGGAGAGCAGGGAGCTGAGGGGAAATGTTAGCGCACATTCCATCGGAAGAGGGGTTCTTGCTACAAAGAGAGCGGCATGGATCTGGTTTGCATTGCTTCTCAAGTCAGATCCGTTCTCATCGCTCCGCCTGAAGTTATTAGACATCGTTTCCTACAAGGTCCGGGTCTGGATTGATTGGAATCATACACGGGCCGTGCTCTGCCGACCCTGGCTGCGTCCCTGCGGATGTAATAGGATACAGTGACCGCTTTGTTCAAAGGCAAAGTTTCGTCCAAACACACACAGACGGCAAGGAAAAGGAATGATTTAGCATGCTGGTAGATGTTTCACCATGATTAGCGATGATATGAGATCATAATCAGTTTGGGATAGGATATGCATCTAACAATAATTCATTTACTGCAAAACTTATTTTTCAGTTTCCTGTGTTTATTTTCAGTGGAATGGACTTGTGTATTTCATATAGTGTAGAACAGGGGACTCGAACTCAATTTACCTGGGGGCCACTGGAGCTAGGGTCTGGGCAAGGCTGGGCCGCATCAGGTTTTCCAAAAAAAAACAAAAAAAAAACGCATTTATTAAAAACAGAAAAATATACAAACTTTTTCAGTGCTTTGGTTCCGATTTTTCACAATAAAAGCTCTGATAAAACATTCCACTGTTCTCAAATATCTTAATTTTTATTTTTCTGCACAAAATAAGATGAAAAATAAACAAATCAAGAATAAAGAAAATCAATCAGCAATAAATAAATATAATAATAATAATAAAACAGCAAATAATAAAAACTTAAGAAACCACATATAGTTGGTGGGTAGACAAATTATTTTCTTCAGATTAAAATGAACAAAGCATTATTAGAGCCCTGTAGACATGACAAAACTTAAAAAATTTATACTTTTTTTATTTACAACATATTGCGCAACTGCAGGGTCTTGAGACACATGCTAACTCGCAAACTAGAGAGCTAGCGACCTAAACGGTAGCCTTCAAGTTATTTCCTTTAAACTTATATATTGCCAATCATTCATAATCCTTATATTATATTATAACACGAGAAAACAAGTTAATTTCAGCTAGCTTACAATGCAGTCATTGGGATACACCTATTTTGACTATGAAGCCCCGTAAAAAAAATAACAACATTGCATCGTTTGATATACACGCTGTGATCATACATTAACACATACAGTACACTGATGATAATATGTAATATTAATTTTTTTACAGTCAAAATACTGTCGGTGTATCCCAATTACTGCATTGTCAAATAGCTCAAATTAACTGTTTTCGGGGGAAGCAAAAAAAACAAAGAAATACAGTTGGAATAGGTGCAGATTCTGGAAGAACTAGACAGCTTTATGTGCTGGTAGGAGTCCACAACTCAATACAAAGTGCCAAAATATGAGCATAATAAGTCCCGTTTAACTTCATTTATCATTATCGGGGAGTAAAAAAAACGATGCCGTGTGAGCCGATTGATAATTTTTACGCCGATGTCGGGTGTACGATATTATCGGACAGCCCTAGTGTACAGTTAAAAAGCTTTTGTGATGGTTTAACCTTGGAACAGACGTTCTACTTGTATAATTTCCTACGCGAACGCCAATTTCAAAGGCAGCATTCCGACCTGAGACGTTCCAACACCTAATTTTTTAATATCTGGGACCCGGTACTGTTCCGATATGACGGATTTATTTGGAATCTCAGGACGGAGTCACGAACAAAATGGCTGAGCATGTCTGTTTTTCATCACATTTCAATGTAATACATAATACATGATGTTATCCACTTTAAAACCACACTCATCAGTGTTCACATGGCCCCAGGAGCCAAATCAAACAAACAGCGGATGTTGCCTTTCGGTTCATTGTTTCCATGTAAGAAGAATGCAGCAGCACCTATTACATGCGTGCGGCTTCATGAATATCTCCTGTGGGATGTTGGATTGTTATGAGGTGTGACAGCGCCGAGGTTTGTGCGCCACTATGCAACAAACAGCTCATTCGGTATTAAGAGTTTTAGTTGCAACATGATGAACACGATGCATTCAAATGCGCCTCTGACATTAAAAGCATGGAAATATCTGTGCGTGTTATGCGCAAACATACGAATGATTGCATGTGACAGCACTCCTGCTTCCGTTTGGTTCAGACCATTCCCATGGAAATGCCTTTCTGCTGAGTCGCCGGGCCTCTCGGCAGATGGGTGGAAACAAGGCGGGAATTATTGTCCCGACAAAGCGAGCCTCTTGTTGAGACAATGAACGCTGCAGAACGCAATCAAGATTTACCAGGAGTTGAACATGAAAGTGTGAATGTGGTTTGCAGACTTGCTCTGTAATGGCTTTATTTACGGCAGGGGTCTCAAACATGCGGCCCGCGGGCCAAATGTGGCCCGCAGGACACTACTTTGAGGCCCCCGCCTTGATATGAAAGTTTAATATTAGTGCGGCCCGCGCAAGTTTGATATGGATGCTGTATGGTATCATGTACCCAGAAAAAATTATTACGTTTAATTCATGTTCATGTTAAAGGTTAAATAACTGTTAATAGTTATCCTCCCTATACGTGTGGAAGTGGTAAGTTTTTGATATGGATGCTGTATGGTATCATGTACCCAGAAAAAATTATTACGTTTGATTAATGTTCATGTTAAAGGTTAAATAACTGTTAATAGTTATCCTCACTATACGTGTGGAAGTGGTAAGTTTTTGATACGGATGCTGTATGGTATCATGTACCCAGAAAAAATTATTACGTTTGATTAATGTTCATGTTAAAGGTTAAATAACTGTTAATAGTTATCCTCCCTATCCGTGTGGAAGTGGTAAGTTTTTGATATGGATGCTGTATGGTATCATGTACCCAGAAAAAATTATTACGTTTGATTAATGTTCATGTTAAAGGTTAAATAACTGTTAATAGTTATCCTCCCTATCAGTGTGGAAGTGGTAAGTTTTTGATATGGATGCTGTATGGTATCATGTACCCAGAAAAAATTATTACGTTTGATTAATGTTCATGTTAAAGGTTAAATAACTGTTAATAGTTATCCTCCCTATCAGTGTGGAAGTGGTAAGTTTTTGGCTATTTAAGATTAAGAACATGCAAACTCCCCACAGAGATGGCCGAGGGTGAAGGGTGGAATTGAACCCTGGTCACATGTAAAGATATACTGCGATTTCCGGACACTTGAGCACATCTGAATAGAAGCCCCACCCACCCAATCTGTAACATGAGATATTTACACAGAAAGACACTATAAACACGCGGGCAATTGTGCGGTTCCCCTTTAAGGCAGGGGTGTCCAAGGTGCGGCGGCGTACAAAGTGGCTTTTTAATGTACAGTACGTATACTCAAAATATCTTATGTAGTCGTTGTCAGTGTGTAATGTGGTGGAAGTGACTTTCATGGGATGTTCTGACCTGCTTTTTAACAATTAACACTTTCATTCCAGATTAGGGGGTGAGTGAGTACTGTGTAGACTGGGATAATAACACATCTCTCTTAAACCCCCCCCCTACACAAAAACACACACACACTTATGCACTCTTGCTTGCATTGCATCTGTAAGCAATTAAATTGATTGGTTCATACCTCCAACCATCTGGCCCCCCTCGCGTCTTTACTTCGAATTAAGAATCTACATTAGATATTTTCCATTCTGGGGGCTCATATTTTTTTTTCCAAGGACACTAGAAGCTTTGCTGCTTTTCTTTTCACCCCTTCGTTCGACATTTCTCAGGGTAAAATACGCCACCGGAGACGTGTTCAGTGTCAGCTGGGAATAACAATTACTGTAATAAGATTTACTTAGAAAAGTGGAAGTAATACAGCGGGAATTAAACGTTCTTGTTAAGTGATGTTGAGTGTGGTAACAATGTGGCACTGTTAGGGGTACGGATGGGGTGGGAAAATTCAATGGCGGCCATTTTTGGGAATATTATTGGACAAGATTTGGATTATTATTATTGAGATATTATTAATTCTAACACATTTCTGCAGGGGTACCACAGATAAATAAATATGATGTTATGATTATTCATATCCTGGGTAGATTTTGAGATAAAGTTATATTTTATTTCCCAAACATGAGAAATATTTCATTTTTCTCCTCTGGAAAGACTGCACAAAAAAAAGAATAAAATTTTTTTTCGGACAAATACGCCATATTTGTGCCGTAAATCTAGTTTCCTCTTGCTTGTTTCTCTCACGGTTCTATGGTTTACACTCGGCTTGGGGCCAAACACCGAAGTGACCGGAGATCTCAGAAATGCAGAGGAGGAAGAGAGCGCTGACAGCGGAAAAGACGGTAAAAAACATGGTTACTGTCTGTCATCATGGGGAACATGAGGTTCCGCCCCAAAAGGTCGAAGAACTGGCGAGCCCGGCTGTAGAGAGACTACTATGAGAGTGGGTATTTTTCTATAAAAAATATTTTAAAGGGGACCCTTTTTGACCCTTTGTATTAAGTTGTGGACTCCTATAGAGCAGCTACACACAATAACCAGCACAGAAAACTTTTTTAGATTTTCCAGAATCTGCACCTATTCCAGCTTGTTTCCTTTGATTTGTGCTTCCTGCCAAAACATTCATTCATTCATTCATTTTCTACCGCTGCTGGAGCCTATCCCAGCTGTCTTCGGGCGAGAGGCGTGGTACACCCTGGACCGGTCGCCAGCCAATCACAGGGCACATATAGACAAACAACCATTCACACTCACATTCATACCTATGGACAATTTGGAGTCGCTAATTAACCTAGCATGTTTTTGGAACGTGGGAGGAAACCGGAGTACCCGGAGAAAATCCACATGCAAACTCCACACAGAGATGGCCGAGTGTGGACCTGTCAAAACAGTCTGTTTTAATTTATTCCACCCATTCCGGGCACACCCACTCCTCTGTGATTGGTCACACGCCCAAACTAT
This sequence comes from Doryrhamphus excisus, assembly GCF_030265055.1. Classification (NCBI taxonomy): domain Eukaryota; kingdom Metazoa; phylum Chordata; class Actinopteri; order Syngnathiformes; family Syngnathidae; genus Doryrhamphus; species Doryrhamphus excisus. Next base: position 9,582,254 of record NC_080488.1, on the reverse strand, counting down.
AAACCATATAAGGAAGTCTGTCCCTCTGTGACATCACAAAAGGTCAGATTTACCACGCCTTTTGAAACCGAGCGTTTTGAGCCATCCCAAACTTCTTTCAGGTCTCACTTCCAAATTTGCAAACCTCATTATCTGAAACTTTAGCATTGTTTGACACGAGAATACAACAATTTAACAATATTTATACATCAGAAAAAGCGGAAAAAACACAATATATTGCACGCATATTTGGCTTTGACTTTATGGAAAAAACATCGGGGAAGTATATCATATATATATATTCAACCTAAATATATGGAGTTTTTTGCACTAGTTGACTCCGCCTCAAGCCCAAAGACAGAGACTGGGATAGGCTCCAGCCTGCCCACGACTCACGTGAGGATATAGAAAATGGATGGATGGATAGTTTCGGTGAAGTAAAATGTCTTTGCAGTTGAGCCTAACTAAGTCAGTGACCATTTGTCTAATCATTATAAATATTGGAGGGTATCTGTATTCCATGTATGGAAGCGTGTATTCCAAGGAATTTTGAGGGGCACTGCAAATATGAAAAAAATTCCGGTAGGGTGTCCTGAGTTTTTGTTTGTTCCTGTAATTTTGCTAGAGATTCATTGATGGAAAGGAAGATCATTAAAAAAAAAAAAAAAGTAAATTTCTGTGAGGTATTGAAGGATGTTTTTCCAAAATGGCTGTAGTAAGTATTCCAATTGTTGGTGTGAAGAGTCTCCACCGGGTGCTCCTCTTATCGCCATCAAGGGACAGGTGTAATGAGCTCCCACTGACCTGCACAGGATCCCATTACTTGGGAGATAAGTCAAGATAGAGGAAAGGAGGCATTGTCGCCATTAGAGGGGCAAAGTCAGTGAAGGCCACCAGATGGGTCATTGAGAAGCTACACATGTCGCCAAGAGGTTTTGGATGGTTATTTATGTCTCTGGTCCAGGAGATGCGGTTTTTAAAAGGATCACTGAGCTGTTTTTCTGATTTGGACTCTGGAAAAGTCATTTTCTGAAATGAACTGTCATCTATGGTTAGCATCACTTTTTATACATAATAATGAATAAATGTGTTGTTATTGTCTTTGCGATATGCAAGTAAGCACACGTTCTTCCTGCTATTCTTCACACATTTTATATACTCTCCACGTCTACATGTATTGAAAGTGGTTTGTACAAAAGAGCTTTGCAACCTCAAGGAAGAATTTCCTGCATGAAGGTCTCAGGAAACTTGATGATGCTGAGATGTTAAGGAAAGTTTGACTCATTCTCAAGTGCTCACACGCGAAGTAAAGTTGTGAGAAAGGGAGATTCCCAGATTTGATGGAAATGCCCGAGTTGGCGATGGAAGTGGTGGACGAACACACACACACACACACACAAAACGCAGACGTTTTGATGAATGGGAGGCAGCTTCTCACTTTTATCTCTTCTTTTGATTCTTCAGCATCAGAGCAATGTTCCTTTAAGTGGTTTTACATCACACACATTTTTTTTTTATATATATATTGGATGTGTGTTTCTCACGGATTTGAAGTCTAAATCACTTAAAATCAACAGGGTTCTCGCTTGGGCATCGAACACTGATTTTTGAAAATCTCATCACTCAGTGTTGCAGTCACACTGTGATTCACTCATTCATTCATTTTCTACCGCTTATCCTCACAACGGTCAAGGGGGTTGCTGGAGTCTATCCCAGCAGTCTTCTACACCCTGGACTGGTCGCCAGCCAATCACAGGGCACATATAGACAAACAACCATTCACACTCACATTCATACCTATGGACAATTTGGAGTCGCTAATTAACCTAGCATGTTTTTGGAATGTGGGAGGAAACCGGAGTACCCGGAGAAAACCCACACATGCACATTGAGAACATGCAAACTCCACACAGAGATGGCCGAGGGTGGAATTTAACTCGGGTCTCCTAGCTGTGAAACCTGCGTGCTAACCACTCATCTACCGTGCAGCCAAGAAATGTTACTATTTGCTCTATTTTTCCCATTTTTACTGGGCTTAACTCATTCCCTACCACAGACATATTTATATTTTTTGTACAAGATGCACAAAGAAGTGATGATGCAACTCCACAATAGAAGAGAGCATGTTTGGTGGAGTTTTAAGCCAAAACAACGGCCACAAGGAAGTGCATATTTCACGTCGCCAATCATGAGCTCACGACGGAGTTGTCAACCCATTGGAAACCGCAATAGGTCATTACTCACGTCTGACTATTACAAAGAACGCTAAACTCATCACACGGCAACTTAACAGGCAAAGATAGCTAAGAAAAAAGCTAAGAAAAGTACCAATAAGGGATTCAAATAAAAAAACCATACCATTCACATTTTTAACTTATCTTTTATACATTTTAAGAAATTTTTGTTGTTGTGTTACTACCCCAACCTTCCATAAGTGGGTCAAAAAGGACCAAATCAGGTTGTTTTCTTGAAATATCTTAGTAATGAAAATTGTTTATCATTTCATATTCCAGGTATTCCTCAAAAAACATGTTTTTGATATCATGGCATTCACATTTTTAACTCAACTTTTATACATTTTAAGACATTTTTGTTTTTGTGTTACTACCCCAACCTTCCATAAGTGGGTCAAAAATGACCCGGTCAGGTTGTTTTCATGAAATATCTTCGTAATTAAATTTTTTTATCATTTCATATTCCAGGTATTCCTCAAAAATCATGCCATTCACATTTTTAAATTGCCTTTTATACATTTTAAGACATTTTTGTTTTTGTGTTACTACCCCAATATTTCCAAAAGTGGGTCAAAAATGACCCGGTCAGGTTGTTTTCTTGAAATATCTTAGTAATGAAATTTTTTTATAATTTCATATTCCAGGTATTCCTCAAAAATCATGCCATTCACATTTTTTACTTACCTTTTATACATTTTAAGACATTTTTGTTTTTGTGTTGCTACCCCAATATTTCCAAAAGTGGGTCAAAAATGACCCGGTCAGGTTGTTTTCTGGAAATATCTTCGTAATGAAAATTTCATCATTTTTCATCATTTCAAATTTCATCATTTCATATTCCAGGTATTCCTCAAAAAACATGTTTTTTGATATTATGCCATTCACATTTTTAACTTACTTTTATGCAACACACAATGGATCCTCACATTTTCTATTGTTGTACGGGGTCTTTTTCCTTTTCAAAGATGTAAAAAAGTAAAAAATTAAGATTTTTGTGTGGTCCTGAATATAATACTAAATATCATATAAGTGATTATTCCTAACCAAAAGGGCAAAATTGGCATAAAAACACATTGATTCTAGTATGGGTCATTTTTGACCCACTTATGGAAGAGTGTTGGGTCCAGTCACTCGTGCATCTAAGAGTTAAATATTCCGATTCCGGATTGACCAGGAGCATTGTTGTTGTTAAATAGTTACCCTAATGATAAAAACATCCAAATTACCTAATAATTGCGCACGCATGCTGCATTCACTGACCTCACTGCCAGCGATCAGCAGGGTTCACATTGTAAAATGTTCACTCGGAACCACTACAAAGCAATGGAAAAAAACAAGTTATAGTACTTAACGTAGACTCCTGGCTGTTGTCATGATGACAGATTCATGTACTTTTCCAACAAAGTAGTGTCAGTATGAGAAGACTGCGGTATTTCTGTCTACTTTTAATGACACCAAAAACTTTAAAATACCCACAAGAGGACAGAAAATAACACACAGGAGACAAAACAGTCTGTGTTTGAACTTGGTGTGAACCACTTCCCGCTCATATCAATCACCGTCGTAGCTTCACCTTGACTCCTCGCCGAAAAATGTAAATGCTTTACATTATCTTAGCCCCTCCAAAGTGGAGCTAGCGCCTATGACCCCGCAACACGAGAACAACGTGTGTGGTTGTTCAATGAGCCTCAGGTGTATTTTGTCTCTGACAGCAAAACGTGTGGAGTGAGCAGTGATTTTCAACCTTTTTTGAGCCACGGCGTGGTTTTTACATTAGAAAAATCTTGTTGCACACCACTAATGAAAAATGTTACAAAATGTCACCACGACCTCACACGTGCATTAATAAGTCTATAGGAGGAACAAGGTAGGTGTTGCTACACGGACCAATATTACATTGCTATGCCAGTCTTTACACCACAGACACTCCACAGTAGCCATGTTTTTACATGACCAGTTTTTCTCTTTCCGAATGACCTTTCGGGAAACAATGGTATCCATAGAAAGGAATATTCCAATCTCTTGTCTACATGCGGTGTGAAAATCAAACAGAATAGTCAATAGGGCATGCCCATTAAAACGTAAACATCAACATCACGTGATACCGGCTTCCCCAAGTTTTTCTTTCACTCATTGGAATAATAATAACTTAATATCAATATTAATATTCATATTAATATGAATATTAATAGTATTTTATTTATTATTATTATTTTATTTTATTTTATTAATAATATTAATAATATTAATAATATTAATAATATTAATAATATTAATAATATTAATAATATTAATAATTTATAATTTTTATAATAATAAAAATAACAGTTTTTCATCCGTCCAGTCTTGAAATTTAGTTTGAATCAAAAACAAACTTTGCTTAGTCCAGTGCCGATTGCTGGCCTCCATTTTTAAAACTGAAGAACATCCGGTTCAGGCGGGGTACACCCTGGACTGGTCGCCAGCCAATCACAGGGCACATATAGACAAACAACCATTCACACTCACATTCATACCTATGGACAATTTGGAGTCGCCAATTAACCTAGCATGTTTTTGGAATGTGGGAGGAAACCGGAGTACCCGGAGAAAACCCACGCATGCACGGGGAGAACATGCAAACTCCACACAGAGATGGCCGAGGGTGGAATTGAACCCTGGTCTCCTAGCTGTGAGGTCTGCGCGCTAACCACTAGACCGCCGTGCCGCCCCAAATGATGATTAATAAATGTTAATTATAAAAAGTGATATTGGATAATTCGGTTTCTAAAGGTACACTAGTGTGCCGCGGCACAGTGGTGTGGCGGATACGCTTGGGCTTGGACACGGTCACCTCCGCCTTTAAATAGCAACTTCTTGGTCATGTCTGCCGGTGCTTTTACGCCACGCGGGCGCGTAAAGAATGTCGAATGAATCTCAGCATTTATTCACGCGGCGTTCAGAGGTCGTGTCCTTTCCGTTTTAGGGTGAACTTGTTTGTTCTTAAACACCGCAGGCCATCCCACTTGTGGACGCCATCTGTTTAGCATATGAAGTGGAGATTAAAAAAAAAAAAAAAAGCTCTCCGCTGTGTGCAATGACCGATTAAGAAAACATGTTTTTTTTTTCACCTGATGCAATTTGTAATGGAAAATCAAAGTCTACCCCCTCATCCACTACTGTTAGCATGCAGCCACCCACCTCGATGCATACCGCTGGGGAACTTTCTGTGCTTAGGAACGCAAGCAGGCCGTATCAAAACAGACAACAGAGGCTCTTTTTTAGGCCGCCTGCGAGCTTGTTTTCCAAGCCAGTGCTGTGCTGTGCCGTGACGGAGAAAAAGGAAGCCGAGTACATTTCATGCAAAAATCCTCAGCATCCATTGTCTCCCTTGTGTGGACGCCATTGCCTGCAGCCTGTCTTCACGACCGCTCTTCCAGGCAAATGAAGGCATTCCACACTGCAGTGACTTGTGCTGGAAACATGCTTCAACAGGCTCCCTTCATTTTATTATGTTTTTACCTTCTTTTTCTGACAACTTGGACAAAATATATGGACACTTTGCCATTGCATGGAAGTGTCGAGAGTGTCTTGCTGTAAGGTAGGGGTCTAAAAAACTCTAAAACTCAAACATCAGTCTGCAAAACCTGGATGAGTTCCGAGGCACTTGCTAGGTAAGGTAAGCGCAACCTGATCTCACAGTAAGCTTGTCACGTAGTGAAGACCCACAAGATTACAAACAACGCTAAACTCATCACACAGCAACTTAACAGACAAAGATAGCTAAGAAATATACAAGTACCAATAAGGGTTTCAAATAAACAAAACATTTCAAAGCTGATTAATTCAAATTCCTGTCCGCCAGAGGAGCCAGAGGAAGGGTAAAAAAAAGGTTCTCCTCCCATTCCATGTGGAAGTGGTAAGTTTTTGGCTTCTTTGGGTTCAGAAGAAACACATTTGAGGTTAACTGATGAGCTCACTAGATAGTGTTATAGAGTTATAAAGACACTTGCTAGGTAGGGTAAGCGCAAGCTGATCTCACAGTGAGCTTGCCACGTAGTGAAGACCCACAAGATTACAAACAACGCTAAACTCATCACACAGCAACTTAACAGACAAAGATAGCTAAGAAATATACAAGTACCAATAAGGGTTTCAAATAAACAAAACATTTCAAAGCTGATTCAATCAAATTCCTGTCCGCCAGAGGAGCCAGACAAAGGGTAAAAAAAGGTTCTCCTCCCATTCCATGTGGAAGTGGTAAGTTTTTGGCTTCTTTGGGTTCGGAAGAAACACATTTGAGGTTAACTTATTAGATAAAACATTATTAGAGCCCTGTAGACATGACAAAACACGACTATAGTCACATTTATACTTTTTTTATTTACAACATATTGCGCAACTGCTGGGTCTTGAGACACATGCTAACTCGCAAACTAGAGAGCTAGCGACCTAAACGGTAGCCTTCAAGTTAATTCCTTTAAACTTAAATAGCCAAAAACTTACCACTTCCACACGGATAGGGAGGATAACTATTAACAGTTATTTAACCTTTAACATGAACATTAATCAAACGTAATAATTTTTTCTGGGTACATGATACCATACAGCATCCATATCAAACTTGCGCAGGCCGCACTAACATTAAATTTTCATATCAAGTCAGGGGGCCTCAAACTAGTGTCCTGGCCTTGTGTTTGAGACCCCTGCTTTACACTGACCTTGCTTTGTGTCCTGGCTGGAACAGCAAAAAGGACCATCTTTAATTCCATACTCCTTTCTCCATCGTTAGGTTGTGTTTGTTTTGTCAAATGTTCCATCCTCTTTCCTGCCAAAACAACAAATTCAACAGGTTATTTCAGAAAATGTAGCGGAATTAACTTGTCAAAAAGTAATCCCTGCACTAGAGTTGAATATTGTTTTGTATTTTCCCAGAGCCCTTTGCAGCATGATGGGGGTTTTTTTTATTTTTTTTTTCATTTTTTTTTAGGGGGAGTAAAATCACAGCTGGCGGGGATATGTGGTTTTGTCTGTCTGCGAGCGTCACTAAGTCACCACATTAGGAACACAGTCCAAGGAGTAGCAGCTCAGTATCAAAAGACTTTTTTTTGCATATATATATATATATATATATATATATATATATATATATATATATATATATATACAGCATGTCTCTATGTATGAATATATAAGTTTTAAAGTGTCTGTGGCTGAGTGGGTTTGCATTAAAAGATTGCTGGCTATGACTGTGTTTAGTCTACAGGGTGCAAAGAGCACCAATAGTGAGGACTAAAGTAAAGCACTTTATGCAGTGGGCACATACACAATAGGCCGCATGCATGGGTGGACGCAGAAAAAAAAAAAGAGGTTTGACACGGCTGTGTGATTTACTGTAACTAAGCTCGGTTATTTCAGCCAAAAATAACACTTGTTGAAGTCCTGAGTTATTACTTTTCAGCAAGTTGTTTTCCTAATAACGCTCCAAAATCGTGCAAATAAATCTAATTCTAGGAATGCAACGTTTTTAAGCTGGTTATATGTGCAATAATACACATCTTGAACCTCATTTAATTTAGTTTACATAACATTTTGTATATACATATATATACACACCGTGATTTCTAGTGCATAAGACACACCGGACGATAAGTTGCATAAAATAAGTTGCATATAACGGCGCACATGAGTCTGTAAGGACCAGGAAGCTCTTTGACAGGCGCCAATCATGAGCTCACGACAAAGTTGTCAACCCATTGGAAACCGCAGAAGGTCATCACTCACGTCTGACTATTACAAAGAACGCTAAACTCATCACACAGCAACTTAACAGGCAAAGATAGCTAAGAAATATACAAGTACCAATAAGGGTTTCAAAGCTGATTAATTCAAATGCTTCTGTCCACCAGAGGGAGCCAGAGGAGCCAGAGGCGAGGGTTAAAAAAAAGGTTCTCCTCCCATTCCATGTGGAAGTGGTAAATTTTTGGCTTCTTTGGGTCCAGAAGAAACACATTTGAGATTAACTGATTAGCTCACTAGCTAGCGTTATAAAGTTGCTATAAAGTTTCCTGCATATTTAACAAAATATCAACATGCAAAAATGGTGTATCAATATGGTATCACAAGAAATAGCTTTACAAGTACAGGTGTGTGACTCCCACACAACTGACCTTGCAGTGTAGCAATATAGTACTGAGCATCCTGGACAATAATGTGTTGACCACAAAATTCCATCTTTCCCTATTCCCGGTTGTCCTAAAGAAGTATTGTTGGAGATTCACTCTTTTTTTCAGCACCAAAGAAATGCATTATGCTTCTATAAACTTCTGTGTTTTATGACATTATTATTATTATTATTCCCCCACCCCTTTCCCAATGAATAGTGTTTTAAGGGGCTTTGTCATATCATAAAATTCACCAAACTTGGCAGGAAAGTGTATGCTAGTGAGATTTACGTATTTTAGGGGTCCTAGACAAGTGATTTGCTAGCATGCATTAAAGAGTAAAAAAAAAAAAAAACACAAAAAAAGTCCTGGTTATGTTATAATATTTCATTATTATTTGTAACGTTTTACTTGATGTGCATTGTTCAGTTATTAAACATTGGCACAGAAGGGTATATGCCTTGCAAACATTTCACAGCATTTCATAAATCTAACCCCAGGCTGTGATCAAGTTCTCAGTGGGGGTAAAATCAACGTGAAGCCAACAGTGTGTTTATTAGTTCACGGACTCTCTGAAGAATTGTAATTTGTTACCGTTATCACATTTCCTGCATTTCTTTTCGCTCAGACTCCTTAACGTTTCCCACCATTTTCCTTTGATTAGATGCACATCTGACTCCCATTAAAACTTCCACATACACGTCCAGAGGCTGCCTCGGAGCTGGTTGGATTCCCACCCACTTTTTTTTTTTCATGCAGTCAAGGCCAAGTTGAGTCCTCAACATAAAAGCTGGTTCTGACCTGTAGAAAACTTGTCGGTGGCTGAGAATACTGTGGAGCAGGGGTCTCAAACATGCGGCCCGCGGGCCAAATGCAGGACACTAGTTTGAGGCCCCCGCCTTGCTATGAAAGTATGGTATCATGTACCCAGAAAAAATTATTACGTTTGATTAATGTTCATGTTAAAGGTTAAATAACTGTTAATAGTTACCCTCCCTATCCGTGTGGAAGTGGTAAGTTTTTGATATGGATGCTGTATGGTATCATGTACCCAGAAAAATTATTACGTTTGATTAATGTTCATGTTAAAGGTTAAATAACTGTTAATAGTTATCCTCCCTATCCGTGTGGAAGTGGTAAGTTTTTGGCTATTTAAGTTTAAAGGAAATAACTTGAAGGCTACCGTTTAGGTCGCTGGCTCTCTAGTTTGCGAGTTAGCATGTGTCTCAAGACAATGCAGTTGCGCAATATGTTGTAAATAAAAAGAGTATAAATGTGACTATAGTCGTGTTTTGTCATGTCTACAGGGCTCTAATAATGCTTTGTTCATTTTAATCTGAAAAAAAATATTTGTCTACCCACCAACTATATGTGGTTTCTTAAGTTTTTATTATTTGCCGTTTTATTATTATTATTATATTAATTTATTTATTACTGATTAATTGATTTTCTTTATTCTTGATTTGTTTATTTATTTATTTTTCATCTTATTTTGTGTAGAAAAATAAAAATTAAGATATTTGAGAACAGTGGAATGTTTTATCAGAGCTTTTCTTGTAGAAAATTGGAACCAAAGCAAAGTTTTTTTAATTTTTTTGTTTTTAATAAATGCGTTTTTTTTTTTTTTTTTTTTTGGAAAACATGAGCTCCAGTGGCCCCCCAAGTAAATTGAGTTAGAGTCAACGCCACTGTTTTCTAATCACACACAGTCCACTCGTTCATCACTCCCTGTGGTTGAAGCTTCCAATATAAGCAAGTGTTTTATTCATGAATGTAACCTGCGCTATGCAGGGATACTGTTTGGAAAGCTTGCCTGTCTCTGGCTACTCAATGAAAATCCCCTGAATGTTGCTCAGCGTCTGGGAATGATGTTATAATGACACTTCCATTCCTTTTGGCTTTTAGAAGTTCAAGTCCATGCAGGGCAACATTTTCAACTTTTGTGTCACTTTTATGTTGAGCTTCAAAATGCACATTGGTACAGTCTGAAAGACCAGATATTCCATGGACTACCATGACCAGATCTAGCTCAGGATTCAATCTTCACATTCACGCCTGCAGACAATTTAGTGAAGCTTAGGTTTTTGGACTGTCGGAGGAACCTTCTTTCTTTGAGACAGATGTGTTTAACACAGGGGTGGGCAAACTACGGCCCGGGGGCCACATCCGGCCCGCCAAGTGTTTGAATACGGCCCGCCCAATCTTTCAAAAGTATTTAATTTAAACTCAACATACAACCTGGCATCATGGCCTGAGCCAACCTTTTGATGGTTGTATCAATTTCGTTGTTTGACATGGTCTGTTGTTTACAAAGTGCTCCTGAAAAAAGAGACACAAGCACATAATAATAATAAGAATTAAAATAATAATTATTATATTATTATTATAACTATTATGATTATTATATTTATTATATTAATGCTAATTATTATATTAATTATATATAATAATATTGTTATATTTGCATATTTTACATAATAATAATATAATAATTATTATTTTAATTTTATTTTAATTATTATAATATTTTATTATTTTTAAAATATTTAAATATAAATATAAAATAATAAATAATTAAATATATTTTTTAAATAATAAAAAAAATGACCATTTTACAGATACAATACTACCAGGTGGACTGTTACGTGTAAAATATATAGTCTGCCCCCCTCCCCCGGAAATTTTGTTATATCAATGCGGCCCGCGAGTCAAAAAGTTTGCCCACACCTGGTTTAACATATGCGCCCATTCCCAAATATGCCTATAACGTAAATGTCACCCCGAGAGGTAAACTTAGTTATCACGTGTCCAAGACTTTAAAAGTCTTAAAGGGAAAAAGAAAAGCAAACATTTGTGCTTTGCAGTGGGCAGGGCTCACCAAAAGGCCACAAAAATAGACACGGACAAAGAAAGGCCGAGTGGGCGGCAGCTTGGCAAGGACAATAGGAAGTGATTTCCCTGATCTATGGATTCCAGAGAGGAAATGACACAGTGTGGAAAGCCTCAGAGGCCTTGAATCCCACAGACCATCGCGCCATGTGGGTCCAATCGCGAAGGAAACAATCATTCCTGTGGCGCAATGCCCGCTAACTCCGCCGCTCCGCCACTTTCACATTGGAGAAGAGGACAGAAAAATCAATAATCCGCATGCTTTGCACCTTTTCCGCGAGTGACACCCATGACGCATGGGGTGTTATTACTGTAACGTGTGGGCCGTGCAGGAATGTCCGGGTGGGGTCAGCAAAGAAAATGTGCATGTGTGCCACACACTTAGCAAGCAAACCTTCGGTCTCAAACATTTCCTCAGTGAGTAGTCTTACTCAGAGCAAAGTACAAAATTATGGAGGACCAAAACTGCCAAAATAATAAATAAATAAATAAATGAAAGTGAAAATAAAAACAAAAATGCAAAAAAAAAAAATTTAATACACAAAAATAAATATAAATGGCAATAAAAACAAAAATAAAAAATATATAAATAAATAAATAAATAAATAAAGGCAAAAATAAATACAAAAATAAAAAAACAAGATTCAAAAATTAAAAATAAATACAAAAATAAATGTAGAAATAAATACAAAAATAAATATATAAATAGAATTACATATCAATAAATAAATAAAAGCACTCTGCTCTCATATGTATTTATTTCATGCTGCAGACAATGTCAGCTTGAAATGCAGAAGGAAAAACTATTCAAATGAGGGGGCGGTCCTAAGTGTGTCTTGGGTTGAACTGTTCGCCTATTGGTTGATCGACATGTGAGTGCGAAAAAGCTCCGTCGGGGAGGAGAGAGATCAGGCTCCAATAAGGCTTCCACCCGGAAAAGCAGGTAATCCGGGGAAGCATTATCCGAAATATCTGCTAGCAAACGGAGATCCCTGGAGATTGCAGCCATATTTACCGCCATTGAGAGTGGTGTGGTGACTTCCTCTTGCTGTGGCTGTTTGCAGGGCATACCTAGTCGATTTTCGCACTGACATGTCGATCAACCAATAGGCGAACAGTTCAACCCAAGACACACGTAGGACCGCCCCCTCATTTGAATAGTTTTTCCTTCTGCATTTCAAGCTGACATTGTCTGCAGCATGAAATAAATACATATGAGAGCAGAGTGCTTTTATTTATTTATTGATATGTAATTATATTTATTTTTATTTATTTATTTTATTTATTTTTGTATTTATTTCTACATTTATTTTTGTATTTATTTTTAATTTTTGAATCTTGTTTTTTATTTTTGTATTTATTTTTGCTTTTATTTATTTATTTATTTATGTATATATTTTTTTATTTTTGTTTTTATTTCCATTTATATTTATTTTTGTGTATTTAATTTTTTGATTTTTTTTTCATTTTTGTTTTTATTTTCACTTTTATTTATTTATTTAATTATTTATTATTTTGGCAGTTTTGGTCCTCCATACAAAAATAGGAAGAATCAAATAAATGTTACGGATTTAAAAATGCAAGCTACTATATTGTCGTCTCGTGTGCTAACATGCTGGTGCAATCACACAACTATGAAAGTGGTCTGTGTTCTCGGAGCCAAAATGTCCATCTGCTGAGTTTAAAAGTCTTTAAAACATTTAGATTCCTTTGAGGATTGATGAAAGCGAGGACGAGCACATGTGGCGCGTATTAGCATTGACACCCAGCTACCACATTTTATCATCGCAATGACAGATCAGCTATTTCAGGTCATCCACCCCTGCAACAGCGGCACAAGCGTGTTGTAATTTGAGCCTGTCACCGGAGCTTAATTGTTTGCTTTTTTGCCAGTAAACATAAATCAGTAGTCCGTGTCTTTTCTTGAGCACGAAGCAACAGGCAGCGAGGCCAAATGGTGATTACCTTTAGCTATAACCAGCCATGAAAATCATACTTAAACCAAATACACGCAAAAATATCATATTAGGGGAGTCATTTTATGAACTGTATCAAAAATTGCGCCTTGAATTACCCATAAATGAAAGGTGAACCAGGCTGCACGGTGGTCGAGTGGTTAGCGCGCAGATCTCACAGCTAGGACACCAAGGGTACTCCGGTTTCCTCCCACATTCCAAAAACATGCTAGGTTAATTAGCGACTCCAAATTGTCCATAGGTATGAATGTGAGTGTGAATGGTTTGTTTGTCTATATGTGCCCTGTGATTGGCTGGCGACCAGTCCAGAGTGTACCCCAGCTGGGATAGGCTCTAGCACCCCCCGCGACGCTCGTGAGGATAAACCGTAGAAAATGAATGAATGAATTTAACGGAGGGCGGCACGGCGGTCTAGTGGTTAGCGCGCAGACCTCACAGCTAGGAGACAAGGGTTCAATTCCCACCCTCGGCCATCTCTGTGCGGAGTTTGCATGTTCTCCCCGTGCTTGTGTGGGTTTTCTCCGGGTACTCCGGTTTCCTCCCACATTCCAAAAACATGCTAGGTTAATTAGCGACTCCAAATTGTCCATAGGTATGAATGTGAGTGTGAATGGTTGTTTGTCTATATGTACCCTGTGATTGGCTGGCGACCAGTCCAGGGTGTACACCGCCTCTCGCTTGAAGACAGCTAGGATAGGCTCTAGCATACCCGCGACCCTCATGAGGATAAAGGTAGAAAATGAATGACGGAGGCAAGGAAAAACTCCCTCTGGGAAACAAAAACCTTGAACAGAGTGCAGGTTCTCCTTGACCGGTTGGGTTATGATAGTCTTTATCTTAGACCAAGGAACAGGGAGGCGTACGCCTGATAGCTATCAGAGTATCAGTAGAAAGAGGTCAACTCGAACTCTATATGCGCTTGCAAAAATTTTTCAGTTCAATAAAATCCATCTGTCGTGTTCTTTAACTTGGACACACCCATCTTTACCTTTGGTAACTAAACCTGTCAATCCTGGGAGATCCTTTAAGATCCTATTGTTTTTCACTATATGGTCCTCTGTGGAAAAAGCTTGGACTGTACCAACTTCTTATCACAAAAATATGTTACCAAAATTCTTATTATTAAGTTCCACAAATGGCGGCACGGCGGTCGAGTGGTTAGCGCACAGACCTCACAGCTAGGAGACCAGGGTTCAATTCCCAGTTTGCATGTTAGAGTTTGCATGTTCTCCCCGTGCTTGCGTGGGTTTTCTCCGGGTACTCCGGTTTCCTCCCACATTCCAAAAACATGCTAGGTTAATTAGCGACTCCAAATTGTCCATAGGTATGAATGTGAGTGTGAATGGTTGTTTGTCTATATGTGCCCTGTGATTGGCTGGCCACCAGTCCAGGGTGTATCCCGCCTCTCGCCCGAAGACAGCTGGGATAGGCTCCAGCACCCCCCCGCGACCCTCGTGAGGATAAACCGTAGAAAATGAATTAATGAATTTAAAGGAGAGCGGCACGACGGCCTAGTGGTTAGCGCGCAGACCTCACAGCTAGGAGACCAGGGTTCAATTCCCACCCATCTGTGGAGTTTGCATGTTCTCCCCGTGCTTGTGTGGATTTTCTCCGGGTACTCCGGTTTCCTCCCACATTCCAAAAACATGCTAGGTTAATTAGCGACTCCAAATTGTCCATAGGTATGAATGTGAGTGTGAATGGTTGTTTGTCTATATGTGCCCTGTGATTGGCTGGCGACCAGTCCAGGGTGTACCCCGCCTCTCGCTCGAAGACAGCTGGGATAGGCTCCAGCACTCCCGCGACCCTCGTGAGGAAAAGCGGTAGAAAATGAATGAAAGTTCCACAAACTTACTTACCTGATGTTGCGGTTGATATTGCGTCTCGGGTACGACTGTAGAATGTGAATGAGACTGTACTATTTGTACTCTGCGGCGGGCAAGTTACTGCAACACAAGAGAAAAATATCTTATCCACACTTTTTTTTTTTTTTTCAGACATTGAATGCATTCTTGGCAACCGAAACCGAAAACAAAAGCTCTGGCATTTCTGCACTTGACTGAGGTATTCATTAAAAATGTCCTATTGTTATTCAAGTGCTTCTATTTAATATCAGTGCTCTGAAAATGAAACGATACCATCTGTACACACAATCAATAGTAATATATTTATAATGAATGACGGGCCCGGTTGACTGGGTGGCTTGTTTTCGTAAGTTCCTGTTTCTCGAATGCTTGGCATTTCTCTCATGGTTTGCAAAGTGCTCGCGAGGTCCAAGTAAAACAAAGATGACGACGCCTACGATGGAGCCGTGCCTCAGCCCACCAGCCCGGCTATCTGCTAATCTGGGCCCAGATCCTGTCCAGACAATACCCTGCTTCCCCGCAGCTACACCAATCCAAACATGCGCCATTATATGGAAGCCGGGTGCGAAGGCTGAGGGACCAAAAACAAAGCAAAGGAGAGAGGGTGGTAGAAATAGAGCAGATGGCATCAATAGTGTTTTACTGCCAAAAAAAAAAAAAAAAAAAAAACACTGGAATGAAAATCTGTCCGTGTTGTCTGTCCAGCCTACGAAATAAAGCAACCCGCTTTCACCCGCCTCTCCATTGTCGGTGTCACCTCACTGACATCATCATCTCCTCTCCACTGGACTCAAATAAAAACCATGCAGCGCCGTCTCCAGTCTCTGCGGACCAGTGCTCTCATGATGGTTGCCAGTCGGGGGGCAGTGAACTCCGTGCTGCTCTGGTGCTCTCTGACGGAGTCTCCAAACCACCGAGGTCAAGTCCCAGCTGGGAATTTGAGGCCTGACAAAGCCAAGCTCTGTTTCTTTGATCCATACCACCAGGGGTCTCAAACTCAGTTTACCTGGGGGGCCACTGGAGCTAGGGTCTGGGCAAAAATAAAACAAAACGCATTTATTAAAAACAGAAAAATATACAAACTTTTTCAGTGCTTTGGTTCCGATTTTCCACAATAAAAGCTCTGATAAAACATTCCACTGTTCTCAAATATCTTAATTTTTTTCTGCACAAAATAAGATGAAAAATAAATAGACACATCAAGAATAAAGAAAATCAATCAGTAATAAATAAATATAATAATAACAATAAAACAGCAAATAATAAAAACTTAAGAAACCACATATAGTTGGTGGGTAGACAAATTATTTTTTTTCAGATTAAAATGAACAAAGCATTATTAGAGCCCTGTAGACATGACAAAACACGACTATAGTCACATTTATACTTCTTTTTATTTACAACATATTGCGCAACTGCAGGGTCTTGAGACACATGCTAACTCGCAAACTAGAGAGCTAGCGACCTAAACGGTAGCCTTCAAGTTATTTCCTTTAAACTTAAATAGCTAAAAACGTACCACTTCCACACGGATAGGGAGGGTAACTATTAACAGTTATTTAACCTTTAACATGAACATTAATCAAACGTAATAATTTTTTCTGGGTACATGATACCATGCAGCATCCATATCAAACTTGCGCGGGCCGCACTAACAACTTTCATATCAAGGCGGGGGCCTCAAAGTAGTGTCCTGCGGACCACATTTGGCCCGCGGGCCGCGTGTTTGAGACCACTGTGGTTTGTTTTTTTTTGTGTTTTTTTTTTTTCTTTTTAGTTTTTACAGATGTGAGGAGAAAGCGGGCATGAAGCAGACCAACTTACCCGGACTCGAGGCACTAAATGTGCCTTTTAACAACAACCCGATGGAGCTTTTGTGTCTGCTTCCCGTCACCGCGCAGCCTTGCAAAGCATCACAAACAATACATCCAGACAGCCACTAACTGCCTGGTGGCCATTTCCATTACTGGCTGCGGCACATTTTTGGATGTGGGGACAGCTGAGCCTGATACGTTGCCGTTGTTTACAGGGCAAGCGGCCAAGCGTCTTATCAGTCCTGATCTTGTCTTTTTCGGTTTGTGTCCCGAAACTTGATATTGCTCAGGATGCTCAATGTTTCTGCAAGCATTCGGTAGAAAAAGTGAGAAAATGACTTTGAAACATACTTCGACAACGCCGTGTGTATCCCTGCGTCCTTTTCTAGTCACTAAAATGACTTATGGAGATCTATTATCGTTCAGCTTGATCAAGGCGTAACTTGTGCAAGAGGCAGCGCATCATAAATCTATTAGAAGGTGAAAACTGCATCCGATGTCCTCAAAGGAATTTGCATGAGCCAAGATACACATTTAATACAATGAAGTTATTAGTTATGTGACGCATCGCAAAGGGGTGAGGTGACAGATGACCATGTGACATGTTGATTCGGCGTGGGCAGACAGCGGGTGTGTGGGTTCAAACAAGTGTGACACACTGTGGGGGTTTGTCAAAAGAGACGAATGAGGGCATCCGGCGCAAGAGAATAGGTGCGATGTCATTGTGTTGGACAGAGTGGATAACTCGGGTGTCACATCCTGGCCACTTGTGAGCCAGCGGGCATCAACAGGAGGATGTGTCGCCGGTATCCTCGACACCGCCCTTTTCCGCCTCCTCCTCGCCACTGAGGGCCAACCCATCTGTCATTTTGTCAAAACTATCAAGTAGTGTTACATAACGTGGGCTGTACTTTGGCATCGCAGCACCATTGTTGTTTTTGACAGGGGGGTTGACAGTATTGACGTTAGCCCAAAAAAGCTAACTTTAGCCGGAAGTCGAAGATACTTTATTCATTCATTCATTTTCTACCGCTTATTCCTCACGAGGGTCGCGGGGGGTGCTGGAGCCTATCCTAGGCGAGGTAGACCCTGGACTGGTGGCCAGCCAATCACAGGGCACATATAGACAAACAACCATTCACACTCACATTCATACCTATGGACAATTTGGAGTCGCTAATTAACCTAGCATGTTTTTGGAATGTGGGAGGAAACCGGAGTACCCGGAGAAAACCCACGCATGCACGGGGAGAACATGCAAACTCCACACAGAGATGGCCGAGGGTGGAATTGAACCCTGGTCTCCTAGCCGTGAGGTCTGCACGCTAACCACTAGACCGCCGTGCCGCCCCTGCCGATATTATCGTACTCTCAATTTCCAATACAATATCAGTCGATACCGATACATCTAACATGGCATATATCCTGTGATGGAATGAACAGCATTTTTTTTATATTGGTTTTTATGATCGGGAAAATCTGATACCGATATCAACCAATTTTTATGGGGCCGATAATTATCGGTACCAATATTTATCGGACATCCCTAGTTTTTAGAATCATTGTCAAGCAAGTTCCGTTTTTTTTATATTGGTTTTTATGATCGGGAAAATCTGATACCGATATCAACCGATTTTTATGCCGATATGGGGCCGATAATTATCGGTACCAATATTTATCGGACATCCCTAGTTTTTAGAATACTTGTCAAGCCAGTTCTGTTTTGTGTCTATGATAATAGATAGTAGACCTCACAGTGTCCGAATGGTTAGCATGTTGGCCTGCATGTTCTCATGCATGTTCTACCCGTGTGTTCTCCCTAGTAGGCTGCAATTTTGGGTAGCGATACCGCGACCTGTCTGTTTTATATTCTCTGAGAGGCGGCTCAACGTATGAAAAGACACTTTTTCTAACCTCAAAAAAAAAAACCAACAGCTAAATATTTTGGAGTTCTCCAGGGCTCTCTACAAGAGCCATTCCATTTTTGTCCTACAGTAAACCTCGGATATATCGGATTCAATTGTTCCCACTGGTTTTGTCCGATATAAGCGAAATCCGTTATATGCGTATACCGGAAAATGTCAGTTTTACGCATATATCGGATTTATATCCGGTATATGCGTAAATCGGATTTTATCCGTTATAAAAAGGCACTTCCTTGACTATGTTTCCAATGTACCTGGACGCGCAAGGCAACGCTGCAAACGCTGCAAATGACGTCGTATAGCG